>NC_061104.1:1707358-1744858 GCF_015104395.2 Macrobrachium nipponense
AATTCGGCTCCCTTCCCCCCCCCAAAACCCCTCCCCCCAACCCACCGGCCACCCACCTCGTTCCATTAATTCCAGCCCCCTCCCCCCTTCCTCCCTTCCCCTCGCTTTATGAGTGTTTGTTGATATCCGTTTGTGTTTTTTATTATTGTTACTTGATTTACTAAAATTATTATTACGTATAATACATAGAACATTAATTATATGTTATATACATATAACGTATATATAGCAATTGAAACTACCAGCAGCAGGGAAGCGCCATCTACATGATCTCAAGTAAGGACACCCAAAAAGGAAACCAAAAACCCGGAACAGCATTTTGTACAAACTTTATTGGGGGACATTGTTTCGGAGTCAGTACTATCACTCTGTTATCAACCTACAAAAAAAATTAAAATGAAACACAATTATAGTTCTGTTGCAAATTCAAAATTTACTAAATAATAAAATGATATTGTATAAAAAAATTATTAAGAGTACGTTAAAAAAGATAGCTAATACATTAAAAAAAATTATAAATTAAAAAATGTTCCTAAAAATGAAACAATTGAGTAGATAAAAATTAAAATGAAGTCAGAATGCAAAATTTAAATTTAAGTCACAAAAACGGGATTGGTACCAAAAGCAACAGTAAATATTCTAAGGTCGTATAATACAAACCACAGGGATAGGGATGCCAGTACTAAAAAATAAAAACACAAAAAGTGATAGGTATAAACAGCTTACATTTCTAACCAAGGAATGGCTTTATCTTAAACAGAATAACTGCAGTACCTGAAATAAATGCTGTCATTCCTTTCAAATGACTTCTCTAAACGACTCCCACACACGAACCACCAACCCTCACACAATTCAAAAAAATAAAACCTGAATAAAACCTCCTAATATTATCCTACTCAATAACTGCAGGGACCTGAGATTGCGTGTCATGACTTCAAAGGACTCTGTGAAGAGGCCACCCTCCCAATGAAAGGACTCCCATGGAGGAGGTAACTTACAATAGCCTATATATATATATAATAATAGGTCATACGAAATTCGTCCTCTCCAGCAATTTCCCGACATCCTACGAGAAAGTCCTAACGTTACTGCCAATCCGGAAAGGGCCGTTTAGCGAATACAACGACTCTCGGTTATGAAAGCTCGGGACCCAATACTGAATTCGTTTAGGACGTCGATAGTGGGAATCACAATGTTATTTTTTTTTTATTTAATTTCCTACGGACGTATTTACGAAGCCAATAATCGCTCCAGCATGGCCGAAGAGGCTAACTAAAATAAAAGGCTACAATGAGTGAATTAAGGCTGGATTGGACCAGTTTCTTTTTTTTTTTGTTTTTCTTTTATTTATTGAATGCCAATCTTCTTGTTTTACTGTTTATTAGGGAACGTTGACGTCCGTGGAATGAGAATATTTGCAGTGGGATGTGAATGGCTGGGTATGAGAGTTTTCCAACCGGGTGGGTATTGATAGAGTGGTCCAATCTAATAAACATTTATTGAATTGCCAATTGTTGTTTCAACACAGGATAATTAAAAACTAGGTTATTGTTGCGCATTTATTTCCGCAGATAATGATTTCTTTTGAAATGCGCGCGTGACCATTGGCAGTTTTCCTTGGTTCGCCGTTTTTAATACTGTCAAGAATAGAAAGAGAGTAAGAGTGAGAGGAGAGAGAGCCGTAGAATGATGACAGATGTAGAGCTATTACAATAAGTGTTATTAGGTTATGTCTCAAAAGACTATTGTTAGCCCACTACCTAAGCAGGAGAAACATTCTCAGCTGTGCTCATCCTTACCCTGTAGGATTTCAGGGTTTTACTTGTTTCATTCACAGTGAAGTCGCCCTTTTGGTCTGTCAAGAAAAGAGATAAGGAGAGAGACTGTAGAGATGATGCCCAGAAGAGAGAGAGAGCAGAGAGGGGAGGGGAAGGTGGGAAAGGTTAAAAGGAGTTACAAGGAGTTAGGATGTTCCGCCCAAAGACTTGATCAGTCGGATCCCAAGAGGCAGGACATTTCGTGGTGGGCCCTCACTATTAGTCTGTAGGAGCAGGTTTTACTGTGTGTTTACATTGTCCTAATGATTTTGTCTAGCTTTCTTTTAAACTCTTCCACACTGTTGCTGTTTACAACTTCTGGTGGCAGTTTATTCCACGTGCCACGTATCTTGTATGTGAAGAAGTTCCCACAGTGGAATTTATCTCTTCAGTTCTAGTTTCCATCCATTATTTTTCGTCTGGTTATTGTTTAACGTAAATAGGTTACTGTCTATTTTTGTTATGCCTTTCAGAATTTTGAATAATTTTATTAGTTGACCTCGCAATCGTCGTGTTTCTGAGTCATACATGTTCAGGCTCGTAGTCGTTTTTGGTATAGGTAACCTGTTTGCCTGATGGAGGACAAAAGCAGCAACGGAGAGAGAGGGGAGGGAGGAAGGAGGGGAGGGGAGAGGAGGAAGAGGAGAGAGAGAGAGAGAGAGAGAGAGACGGGAGAGAGAGAGAGAGAGAGAGAGAGAGAGAGAGAGAGAGAGAGAGAGAGAGAGTTATATAAAATGCAAGCAAACAACCCTAATTTAAAACTGAGTAAAAGAAGTTCCATTAACATTACCATTTCTAACACGATTAAAAATATCCGTCAGATATAAAATGAAAAAAAAAAAAATCAAAACCTCTGTCAACTAATTTCCAAATCAAAGCACCTCTCCGCTGAGCCAATCATCGCTTTCCATCGCCCTGGCGTCGCGCTGGAAACTCGTTGATTCCGTCACCGGTTTGTTTTTGCAGGACCCGAAATAAGTGGAAAATTGAAAGCGAACCCCCCCCCCCCCCCCCACCCCCCCCCCCCCCCCGGTTTTTATCGGACTTTATATTCGCTGCTCAGCAACTGGAACCAAATTTGATTCAGCTGCACAATGCGAGCTGTCGGCCTGAAAGAGATTACCACTATTGCGTTGTTTGTGTGTGTGTGTGTGTTTTTTTTTTGCAGTTCTTTAGTGCGTGAGTGTTTTTTTTGTGTTTTTTTTTTAGTGTGTGTTTTTTTTAGTTTTCTGTTTTTTTTTTTTTTTAGTGTGTGTGTATTTTTTTTAGTGTGGTCGTTTTTGTGGTTTTTTTTGTTTTCTATAGTGTGTTTTTATTGTGTGTGCGATTTTGGGTGTGTGTTTTTTTAGAGTTTGTGTTTTTATTAGTATGTGTGTTTTTAGTGTGTCGGTTTTTTGTTTTGTTGTTTTTTAGTGTGTTGTGGTTTTTGGTGTGAGTGTTTTTTTAGTGTGCGTGTTTTTTGTGTGTCGGTTTTTTTATTTCGTTGTTTTTCTTTTTAGTGGTGTTTTTTTTGTTTTTGTTGTTTTACCAGTGTGTGTTTTTTTAGTTTATATGTGTTTTTTAGTGTGTGTGTGTTACAGTCATATTACTGTAATCCTGTTTCGAGAAAATAAACAGTTATAAGCTCTAATATTAAAATAAAATTCATTTCAAGACAAAAAACATATCAGTACAAAACAAGTAAAATAACTAATTATTATCATTTCAGCAGAAGAAACCCATTCAGACGGAAGAAGCACACCAAAGGGGCCATAGACCTGAAATCAAACTTCTAAAGGAAGCTGGTTTCAACCTCCCACCGCTAAAGACCTCCCCCACCCAAAACACTGCAACAGTAACTGATCACTGAAACAAGAGCCAGTAACGTTACGTCGCCCTGGGGGTGGGGAGGGGGTCGGGAAGGCGCGAACTCGCAACATCTAAGCAGTAATGTCAGGTCACTCACCACCAAACCAGATATCCCAGAGCAACATTTTCAGAACAAACGAACATTGTCCAGTTTCTCTGCAACATGGAATTTAAATCAGTAATGAGTATGACGAGCAATGCATTAGAATAAATGCAGTTATGTCCTTAGAGCATAGCAAAGCACACTCATCTTGGGTGTCAGGTGTGACCAGTCATTACTGCCAGGTAAGCTCACCTTCTCATTAGCAGGAAATTGCTTGGGCGTATATTGTCTTGAATCCCCTTGACGTCAGGTTGCCTAAACCCTGTGTTTATCAGCCTTTGCGTTTATCAGCTTTGCTTTCATCGGAAAAGAGGATAAGAATGGGAAATAGTATGTGAGATAAGTAGAATATTCGCGTCTCAAGGTATTACTACTGATTTTTGGGGAGTGAATGTGGTGAATGTTATTGGATGTTGCTTGGCTTTTGAGGTAAGAAAAACGTGACTGGAAGAAAATTGAGACCAGAGCAATATCTGCAAAGACTGAGAGAGAGAGAGAGAGAGAGAGAGAGAGAGAGAGAGAGAGAGAGAGAGAATATGCTTAAAGCACCGCAGGTACGAAGGCAAAACTCAAAATGTGGACATGAATAAAAAATTAAACGTGTATGCTAATTAGGCATTAAAATGCTATTAAATAAGACGGCTGGAGATTAATTATGGAATGATGGAATACATAACAGGGACTGTAATGAAATGAATGTGGATTAAACCTTGTAACAGCAAGGAAATTATAAGAAAAAATTAACTCACAAGAATGCAAAGATACCGTTTTCAAAATCCAATTGAAATAGTAAGATTAGTTATTTCTCATGCTTTGTACTGATCTCATGCCTTTTATCTTGAAGTTAACTTTGAGACTATAACTGTATAACTGCATATAACTGTTATTTTCTGAAACAGGATCAGTAATATGACTGTAAATTGAAGTTATTTTTATCTGCTTGTATAACTGTATATAACTGCAAGGTTAACCAAATTGTACTCTATTCAGTGGCTCTGCCCAATCCATAATCATTGAGAAATTTAGTAGATTTTCAAGGAATAACTCATTAGCATCTCAATGAATAATGCCGACTTGATCAAGAACTCGAATATTTACTGGTTTATTATCTAATTCTTTAAGCAATTCCATACTGCATACAATTCTTAAACTCTCATCCGTATAACCTAATCAGACGAAGAGAGGGAGACCCACACAGGAAATACAGAATCTAATCATCCTATACATAAAGGAAATATAGAATCTCATCATCCTATATAAATATTACATTATACAGAACAATCATGAATACGAAATTCCTGTAACTTGATTAACAACCAGCAAAGGGTAATCAAATCTCACGTTTGATCCATATAATACTAGCTTTATAATCTGGTCGACTGGAGAAAAGGTTCTTTATGTACCGGATATTGAATTAAAAGCTCTAAAGTCTTTTGTAAAGAAGGTATTTCATAATAAGAAACCTTTTGATAATGGTCTTTTAATTACCCATTGCCTCAGGAGGTCACGTGGGTCCCAAGACAGTCCTTCCTTCGAAAATTATATATAGTTTTTTTTTTTTTTTTGCAACATGGACAGCTGAGGATATCTATCAATCACTTTCTCTCTCTCTCTCTCTCTCCTTCAATCTCTCTCCCTCAGTCTACTCCACATCTATCCGTCACTTTTCTCGCTCTCTCTTTCTCTCCGTTAATCTCTCTCCTTCAATTCTTTTCTCGCTCTCTCTTTCTCTCCGTTAATCTCTCTCTCTCCCTCAGTCCCTTTCTCGCTCTCTCTTTCTCTCCGTCAATCTCTCTCTCTCTCTCCTTCAATCACGGCGTCGGTGACCCTGGTAGTCGTAACGCCAGGTAACTCACAATCAATCAATCAATCTCCCTCCCTCACTCTGCTCAGAATCCTGTTTTCTCCCTGACATATTCTGTCTCCAGAGAATTGCAAAGTACAGAAAGTCTTGTCAACAAGCTGGACAAGAGATGAGGTCCGGACAGAATACTTTTTAATACAATTGGGTCTGAAAGGTCATGACCTCGCTTGAAGCGACTGTTGTGACAGGTCAGATCCTAACACTTGTTTGCAGCTTTCTTGGATGACTGACGGATCAGTATCTTACACCTCAGGCGATTGACTGATTCGATGAACTGGCTCTGCAATGGTTATTGTTGATGCTTCAGAAAGATCTTTAGAATTGAATCGACAGCATAAATGTGTAAAAAGTTGATTAAAAAAATCAGTGACCTCAAATGATTAATTGATTCGTTTCCACAAACTAGCTTCGCAGTAACTACTGTCATTTCCCCAAGAAATATTTTGGCTATTAATAGACAGCAAAAATACGTAAACAATTGATTAAAAACAATCAATAAGCTTTCATGCAATCCGTATGTACTCACGATATCTGGAAGGTCCGGTGCTAGGTGAAGTATCCTATAAAATACAAAGGAAAAAACCTTAAAAAATCTTTTGATAATGAAAACCTAGAGATGAGAGAGATTTCCCCAGAAATATTTTGGGCTGTGAATCGGACAGCAAAAATGATATGTAAATATTTATAAAAAATCAATAAGCTACTTGGATAGGTCCGGTGGCTAGATGAAGTATCCTACAAAAAAAAAAAAAAAAAAAAAAAAAAAAAAAAAAAAAAATCTGGTTAATGGAGCCATGAGATGAGAAGTTTGCCCGAATGGTATATAGTGCTCTAATGAAGATGCTAGTCTGAGTGAAGCTATGTTATAATTTTATTACACGAAGTCTGTTAAAAAAATGATTGTGATGAAAACAGCAACTTTTGGGCTCTTATTAAACCAATATGACGACTTCATTAAGCATTTTGACTCGTGTTTATATTTTGAGATTAATTGGAATTAATCGGGACTAAAAACAATCGCTCAGAATAAGTATAAATTTTTTCATAATGTTATTTTTGAAACAAAGGAGCTGGATACCCATATGTCATATTCTTCACAATTAGGAGATAATCGAAAATGAGCGATATTTATAAACGGCCATTTATAACTCAAGAGCATTTAAACGTTGCTTGCCTGACGAATGGCATTTAATCCGGCTGGAGATTGGATCAGATTTATTGCAGTTCATAAATTTCGACGTAAATCTCGTCCTCTTACACAAAAAAACTATTGGAAAATAAACTCCGACTGCATTGCATATACTGACGCCTAACATGTGATGTTCTCAATGAATAATTCTACCCTGACTCCATATCCGCTTAGCTTTCTGATCTAGCTGATGAGTTGAATCCTTTATAAATGGCTGAACTTTTTGTTGCCAAGTATTTCATAATTAATACGTATATATATCCAGATCTCTGGATTATTTTAATCTGCATGTTCCATATTTGCAATAGGCAGCCACGTGGATACCCTGATCGCTCTTCTTCGAATGAAGTGTCATTCTTCTTCAAAAATGAACAGCTGGGGGCCTACAGTAAAGCAATTGTATTTCTTTCATTTTTTTTTTTTTTTTTGCTTTAAAAGGCCTCACAAAATGTCTGATACTATGTAAGATCAGTGATATTCGGTTGTTTTGAAATCAGTAGATATACACGCTCACTACTGTATTTATTAGAAAATAATTGTAAATTTCATAAGTAACTTCATAAACAGGTCACTGGTAAGGTTTAAAAATGGCCGTGTCCTTGTCGAGGAAGGAGCCAAAATTACCACCATAACTTTCAGTAATGAAATGCTATTACTGACTAATGAAACTAATTTAATTAATAACATTTAAATTGAAAACATTCTGAAATCAAGCTTGGTTAAACTGAGTTAGCTAGACTTAACAAAATAAGCCATATTTATTTTACCTGTCAGTCGCTGTATGAGTTGAATGTTGGCAACTCCGAATGTTTAATGGCTGCCGGTGTGAACGAGATGGTTCTTTTAATTATCACCCAGTCTTCATTCACAAAAAATACCAAACACTAGAGGCTGTCTTCCAGTTGTGGTTAAGATGCAGTTATCACTTATAAAACGTTTAAATTTAAGTATATGCTTCATGGCCAAAGTTAACCTCCAAGACAGGGCAGCGTTTATAAACTTTTATATTCTGAAAGAACGATGACTCGCCGGGAGGATTTTGGAGTGATTTTTAGTATTTGTCAAAAGCATCTTAAATAGAAACACTGAATGATATCCTCTTTCAATGAGATATGTTCAATCCGTTGTCAAGGCACTGAAAACTGAGGACATCTGTCGGTGACTATCAGAACTGAAGGTATTTAAACGCTATCAAAAAGTATTGTGCATTTTCTTCGTGATGTTCAGATGAAATATAAATTCGTGTATATAAATTATATTGCTAATAGTCACTGTAAAGTTTTTATATTCGTGTACATTAGTAAAGCACTTGAAACACAACTTAAAAAAAAATCTGCAATGACGTTTAGTGCTATCCCCTGGTTAATAGCGTAAAACCGCTCTTGCATTTGTTTTTTGACGAAATGATTGATCAAAATTACCACCGATAATTGAGGTTTATCAGTAATATAAGCTTACTGATGGACAATCAATAGGGGTAATAACTTAAAGAGTATAATATATTATTAAGTACCCTATCGATGACATGACTATACAGCCAATAACATAACACAGATGAGGTAATTTCTCTTCTTTGGATGATGTAACGGTTGGCAACTTTGAATCTCTCATATCCGCCGATGAGATGTATACTTACGTACACAGCTTTGCCTTAGCTCTGAGAGCTATGGAGCATTACAGAGAGCAGTATTGAGTGTAATATAGTGCAAACATTCGATATCTGTTAAATATGCACACCAGATTATCAAACCCATCAGAAATACCCAATTAATTGTGAGCAGCTGATTTCTTGCCAGGATAGCCAACCTCGAATCTGCTATTCCCAACGAAAATAAGGAAAAAAAGTATTTCAGATAACGTTGATTCCGATAACAGTACTTTTAAATATTATGAAAGTAATATTCATCGTGCTTAATTATAAAAAGTATCCGATTCTCTTCAGAAAAAGAAATCATGTGTAGAGGTGATCAGTGGTAATTCTGATTTCTCATTCCAAACCGGTCCGGAGGTTCGCTTATGCATCCTGGGATATGTTTACGAACGAAACTTCCTCTTAATTATAACAAATTATGGACTAGAATCTAGAGCAACTGCTCGAGAGTTGTAATCATAAACATCGAGTCACAGCAAATTACAGAATCGGAGTCCAAGGGACCGTTGCATTTAAAATGCGCGAATTTCTTGTCAGGATTACCAACGTTTCATTACTGAAATAAGACGGAAATAAGGGAAAAATAGAAGATTTGTATAAAGGTTATTAACTTTGTGTGTTAATATAAAATATTTAATTAATCTACATAGAGCTAAAATAAAATAAACAGGCCTATATTTGGTTCTGAAAAGAACACTTATATTTTCTTGGTTGGTATTGATTATGGCTCGTTTTCCCGAAAAAGTAAACTTTTAAAAGAAAAAGTTAATGTTTTTTATTGTATACATTTACATTGTTCGTATATTGAATAATTACACTATTGGTAAGCACTAATAGTGATACTCTTGCTTTTTCTTCCTTTAGACTAATATGAAGAACTTATTTCCAATTTTTTCGTGTTTATCGTTCTTTTATGTAAAAAACGTTTGCGATCCTTGACTTGTCTTGACAAGAAACGTCGATAATGAAATTTACCCACAATTGCAACGTAATATGAATCTAATACCTATACCTACATAGGTCGGAGATAGCCACTCAAGCTGAATTTCTTAAAAACTTCGATAACATGAAAACCTAAAAGAACGGCCAAGCTTGCGTACGTGGCGATTCGCCGGTTGTGAACAGCCATCCAGTGAACTTAATTTGTGGTGTTTACGCCTTGGAGGAATAATGGATTGGTGTTTATATATAGATATCTTCAGTCTGGAGTCATTAGACTTTGTTATAGGTAAGTTATAAAGTCTTGTCACTCAGTGTTTGGTGGTCATTCTGGCTCCCCTCTTCGACGCAGACGCGGCCATTTTTATATATTACCAAACTGACTTTTGTCAAGTTCTCTGTCATTTTTTTAAAAATGTCGTTTCAATTCCTTCATATTTAAGTGTAAATACCCGATGAAAGTAGTATATATTTTTGGTAATTATTTTCTGTTTTATATGACTGCTTAATTCGTATATAGAAAGACATGTTTATATATATGATTGAATTGCTGTTGAAAATGCCGAGAATCCGTCATGTAAATGAAATTATTACTATACTCTGTTTTTTTTTTTCGCTATGTGTAAGTTTTAGGTAAATAAAAGGATATCTGGGTGTACATTTTGCAACTGAAAGTGTTTTAGTAATTTATTGTATGCGAATTACACCATTAATATTCGAATAGGATATTATCATAATTGTTGAATGTAAGATGAATGTAACTATCTGAAACCCGGTACGTAGTGTTACCATACGTAAACACCACAGGCGGGTTGACAGATGAAAAAAAAAACGAGTATTGTTATAAAATAACTTTCTTGTAAGAAATAATGAGTGTTTTTATCGATATTTCGTTACTATAATGCTCTGTGATGCCATTGTTTTCGTCTTGTCGATGACAACTAATCCAATATATTGAATACAACGTATTACGATAATTTTTTTTATTTATTTTTAATTTTTGTGAAATATTGTGAAGTGAATATCACTTCATACCTTACCAGTAATACGGTTATTATCTACTGTCTTTTAAACTCTTCCACACTGTTGCTGTTTACAACTTCTAGTGGCAGTTATTCCAAGTGCCACATATCTTGTATGTAAAGAAGTTCCCACAATGGGATGTGTTGTATCTTTCAGTTCTAGTTTCCATCCATTATTTCTCGTCTGGTTTTCGCTTAACGTAAATAGGTTACTGTCTACGTTTGTTATTCCTTTCAGTATATAGAATGTTTCTATTAGTTGTCCTCGCAATCGTCGTGTTTCTGAGCCATACATGTTCAGGCTCTCTAGCCGTCTTTGGTAGGTAACCTATTTGCCTGATGGATGGACCAAAGCAGCACCCGAGAGAGAGAGAGAGAGAGAGAGAGTTATATAAAATCCAGTTATATAAAATGCAGCCCAAAAAGCCTTAATTTAAACTGTCTAAAAGGAGTTAAATTAAACATTACCATTTCTAACACGATTCAAAATATCCATCAGATTTAAAAAAAAAAAATCAAAACCTGTCTAACTTCCAAATCAAAGCACCTCTCCAGTGAGCCAATCATCGCCCTGGCGTCCGAGCTGGAAACTCGTTGATTCTGTCACCGGTTTGTTTTGCAGGACCCGAAATAAGTGGAAAATTGAAAAGCGGACCCCCGGCCCCCCCCCCCCCCCCCCCCACCCCCCCCCCCTCCCCTCCAGCCCCCGGTTTTTATCGGACTTTATATTCGCTGCTCAGCAACTGGAACCAAATTTGATTCAGCTGCACAATGCGATCTGTCGGCCTGAAAGAGATTACCAGTATTGCGTTGTTTGTGTGGTTTTGTTTTTTTTTAGCAGTTCTTTAGTGCGTGAGTGTGTTTTTTTTTGTGTTTTTTTTAGTGTGTGTGTGGGTGGATAGTTTCGGTTTTTTTTTTTTTTTTTTTTTTTTTTTTTTTTTTTTTTAGTGTGCGTGTGTTTTTTAGTGTCAGTTTTTTTGTTTGTAGTTTTTTTATAGTGTGTGTTTTTGAGTGTGTTTTTAGAGTTTGTGTTTTATTAGTATGTGTTTTTAGTGTGTCTGTTTTTGTTTTGTTGTTTTTTAGTGTGTGGGCTGTGTGGTGTGAGTGTTTTTTTAGTGTGCGTGTTTTTTTTGGTGTAGTCGGTTTTTTATTTCGTTGTTTTTGAGTGTGTGTTTTTTTGTGTTTTACAGTGTGGTTTCTTTCAGTGTATGTGTGTTTTTTTAGTGTGTGTGCGTGTTACAGTCATATTACTGTAATCCTGTTTCAGAAAATAACAGTTTATAAGCTCTTATACTAAAATAAAATTCATTTCAAGACAAAACATATCAGTACAAAACGTAAAATAACTAATATTATCATTCAGCAGAAGAAAATCTATTCAGACGGAAGAAGCACACCAAAGGGGCCATAGACCTGAAATTCAAACTTCTAAAGAAAGCTGGTTTCAACCTCCACCGCTAAAGACCTCCCCCAGTAACGTTTCGTTGCCGGGGTGGGGAGGGGGTCGGGAAGGCGCGAACTCGCAACATCTAAGCAGTAATGTCAGGTCACTCACCACCAGACTAGATATCCCAAGAACAACAATCAGAACAAACGAACATTGTCCAGTTTCTCTGCAACATGGAATCTAAATCAGTAATGAGTATTACGAGCAATGCATTAGCATAAATGCAGTTATGTCCTTAGCGATAGCAAAGCACACTCATCTTGGGTGTCAGGTGTGACCAGTCATTACTGCCAGGTAAGCTCACCTTCTCATTAGCAGGAAATTGCTTGGCGTATATCGTTTGTCCAGAATCCCCTTGACGTCGGGTTGCCTAAACCCTGTGTTTATTAGCCTTTGCGTTTATCAGCTTTGCTTTCATCGGAAAGAGGATAAGAATGGGAAATAGTATGTGAGATAAGTAGAAGTTTGCGTCTCAGGTATTTACTGATTTCTGGGGAGTGAATGTTTATTGATGTTGCTTGGCTGTTGAGGTAAGAAAAACGTGACTGGGAAGAAAATTGAGACCAGAGCAATATCTGCAAAGACTGAGAGAGAGAGAGAGAGAGAGAGAGAGAATATGCTCAAAGCACCGCAGGTACGAAGCAAAACTCAAAATGTGGACATGAATAGAAAATTAAAAGTGTATGCTAATTAGGCATTAAAATGCTATTAAATAAGACGGCTGGAGATTAATTATGGAATGATGGAATACATAACAGACTGTAATGAAAATGAATGTTTTTGATCCGTATAAATATTAGCTTTATAAAATCTGGTCGACTGGAGAAAAGTTCTTTTATGTACCGGATATTGAATTAAAAGCTCTAAAGTCTTTTGTAAAGAAGGTATTTCATAATAAGAAACCTTTTGATAATGGTCTTTTAATTACCCATTGCCTCAGGAGGTCACGTGGGTCCCAAGACAGTCCTTCCTTCGAAAATTATATATAGCTTTTTTTTTTTTATTTTTTTTTTTTTTTTTTTTTTTTTGCTGGACAGCTGAGGATATCTATCAATACTCTGTCTCTCTTTCTCTCCTTCAATCTCTCTTCCTCAGTCTAATCCACATCTATCAGTCACTTTTCTCGCTCTCTCTTTCTCTCCGTTAATCTCTCTCTCTCCCTCAGTCCCTTTCTCGCTCTCTCTTTCTCTCCGTCAATCGCGCTCTCTCTCTCCTTCAATCACGGCGTTGGTGACCCTGGTAGTCGTAACGCCAGGTAACTCACAATCATTCAATCAATCTCCCTCAATATCTTTCCCTCACTCTGCTCCGAATCCTGTTTTCTCCCTGACATATTCTGTCTCCAGAGAACTGCAAAGTACAGTCTTGTCAACAAGCTGGACAAGAGAAGAGGTCCGGACAGAATACTTTTTAATACAATTGGGTCTGAAAGGTCATGACCTCGCTTGAAGCGCCTGTTGTGACAGGTCAGATCCCAACACTTGTTAGTAGCTTTCTTTTAGATGACTGACGGATCAGTATCTAACACCTCAGGCGATTGACTGATTCGACGAACTGGCTCTGCAATGGTTATTGTTGATGCTTCAGAAAGATCTTAAGAATTGAATCGACAGCATAAATGTGTAAACAGTTGATTAAAAGAATCAGTGACCTCAAATGATTAATTGATTCGTTTCCACAAACTAGCTTCGCAGGAACTACTGTCATTTCCCCAAGAAATATTTTGGCTATTAATAGACGGCAAAAATACGTAAACAATTGATTAAAAAAATCAAAAAGCTTTCATGCAATCCGTATGTACTCACGATATCTTCAGCAGTAGAGAGAAGGCTACTGGATGGTCTTGTGCTAGGTGAAGTATCCTATAAAATACAAAGGAAAAAAACCTTAAAAATCGTGATAATGGAGCCTAGAGATGAGATCCCATTTTGATTTTCAAGAAATATTTTTGGTTTTTGGTGATCGACAGCACAAAAAGAATATGTAAATAATTGATTAAAAAATCAATAAGCTACTGGTAGGTCCGGTGGCTAGGTGAAGTATCCTATACAAAAAAAAAAAAAAAAAAAAAAAAAAAAAAAAAAATAATCTGGTTAATGGAGCCTTGAGATGAGAAGTTTGCCTGAATGGTATATATTGCTCTAATGAAGATGCTAGTCTGAGTGAAGCTATGTTATGATTTTATTACATGAAGTCTTTTAAAAACAGCGACTTTAGGGCTCTTATTAAACCAATATGACGACTTCATTAAACATTTTGACTCGTGTTTATATTTTGAGATTAATTGGAATTAATTGGGACTATAAAAACAATGGCCCAGAATATGTATAAATTTTTTCATAATATTATTTTCGAAACAAAGGAGCTGGATATCCATATGTCATATACTTCAAAATTAGGAGATAATCCAAAATGAACGATATATATAAACGGCCATTTATAACTCACGGGCATTTAAACATTGCTTGCCTGACGAATGGCATTTAATCCGGCTGGAGATTGGATCAGATTTATTGCAGTTCATAAATTTCGACGTAAATCTCGTCCTCTTACACAAAAAACTATTGGGAAATAACCTTTGACTGTATCACAAATACTAGCGCCTAACATGTGATGTTTTCAATGAATAATTCTGCCCTTAGCTTTCTGATCTAGCTGATGAGTTGAATCCTGTATAAATGGCTGAACCTTTCGTTGCCAAGTATTTCATAATTAATACACAATCTCTTCCTCGAATGATGTGTCATTCTTCTTCTTCAAAACTGAACAGCTGGGGGCCAACAGAAAAGCAATTGTATTTTTTATGTTTTAAAAGCCCTGACAAAATGTCTGCTATTATATATAAGATCGATGATACACGGTAGGTTTAAAATCAATAGATATTTACACGCTTACTACTGTGGTTATTAGAAAATAATTGTAAAGTTCATTAATAGCTTCATAACCAGGTCACTGGTAATATTTAAAATGGCTGTCCTTGTCGAACCGTCACCGAAGGAGACAGGATTGCCACCAAAAATTTTATTAATAAAATGCTATTTCTGACTGATGAAACGAATCGAATGAATCACATTTAATTAAATGAAAAAAACTCTAAAGTCAGACTTGGTTAAACTGAGTTGGCTAGACTATACAAAATAAGTCATATTCATTTTACCTGTTAGTTGCTATATGAGGTGAATGTTGGCACCTCCGAATGTTTAATGGCTGCCAGTCTAAAGTAGATGATTCTTTTAAGTATCATTCGGTCTTCATTCACAAAAATACCAAACACTAGAGGTTGTCTTCCAGTTGTTCTTGAGATGCAGTTATCACTTATAAATCGTTGAAATTTGAGTCTAAGCTCCATTGCTGAAGTTAACCTCCAAGACAGGGCAGTGTTTATATACGTTTATATCCTAAAAGGACGATGACTCACCGGGACGATTATGGAAAAGTATAAGTCAAAACCATCTTAAATAGAACCAGATCCTTAGCAATGTTTTAAAAGTAGCGGACATTCAGACCAACACTGCATGACATCCTCTTTCAATGAATATTCAATCCGTTGTCAAGGCACTGATAACTGAGGACATCTGTCGGTGACTATCAGAACTAAAAGCATTTAAACGCTAACAGGAACTGTTGTGCGTTTTCTTCGTGATGTTCAGATGAAATATAAGTTCGTATATATAAGTTATATTGCTAATAGTCACTGTAAAGTTTGTATATTCGTGTACATTAGCAGAGCACTTTGAAACACAACTTAAAAATCCGCAATGACGTTTAGACTAGCCATCCCCTGGTAATACGTAAAAACGCTTGCTTTGTCTACAAATGATTAATCAAAATTACCACCAGAATGAGGTTTATTAGTGATTTAAGCTTACTGATGGACAATTAAAAGGGGTAATAACGTAAAGAGTATAATATATTCATGGGTATTCTATTCATGAAATGACTATACAACCAATAACATAACACAGGTGATGTAATTTCTCTTTGGATGATGTACCGGTTGGCAATACTGAAACTCTCTAATGTCTGCCGATGAGATGTACAGTTGAACACAGGTTTCCCTGGTACACCTTCTTGAGGGACTTCGAAAAATTACATGGTAACAGTGTTTACTGAGGGGGATGGGGGGAGGACTCTTTCTCTCTTAGCAAGAGTTCCACCAATAAGCTCTGGAATTCTTTCAGTGGGAGGAGTCATTAGGTATGGTTGGAGAAAGACACACACTCACACACACACACGGAGTAAAAGAAAAAGAAAGAAATCTGAGTAGGTTATATCGATAATCGCTGTAACTAAGATTACTGTCTCACTTTTAATATAAGTTTGTTTAAGATTCCACTTAACTTTCGTCTAAGTCGTTATCTTACCACAGTGTCTGTTATTATATATCGGTCATATTCATTACGCAATACTTAAAATTGATCAAAATTTTAGAGTTATATTGGTATTGGAAAGAATCACGAACATCATAACAGGATATTTTTAACCTTATCACGTTTTTTTTTCCTTTGCCAAGTTTATAGCATCGGTTGCAGTGCGATTCCTACCAATAATATAATAGGAAGCTATAATGAGGAGCGCAGCAGCACTTCATTGAACATACCCAAACACACTCTCATATTAGCTATTTTAAAGTGGCATGTCACCTAGAAATACCACTGCGCTAAGTATGCAGTCTTGATATGTCATTAACACCCTCTAATCTTGACTAAACTAATATATGCATATATATTTATTCGGGGGCGGGGCGAGTGTTGTCGGGGATTGAGTTCTTGTTGTTAAGACCGTCTTACAGGTTTTGGAATTCTAAAATAAATAATTCAAACTGACAAGCTTCTTGCTTTGGTGTACCGATGTCCTCAGCCTGCTTTGCTACAACTGAAATGGGTGGGGGACTAGGTGGTAAGGGGGCCTGTATCGACCCCGATGAGTGGACGAAATACTAGATATGCTCGTGGATAGAGTGTATGGCTAACGAAAAGCTCCACTTGTGAAATATTTTTCTAGTTTATCTTTAATGCCTGCGTGTTTTTAGTGTTTATCCTAATATTATTATAGTACTGTAGATTTTCTGAATACAACAACATTTACAAGAAGAAGGATTTATTTTTGGGTAAACTCACTCTCTGTGTAAATACATATAGAATGAAAAAAGGAGAGAGAGAGAGAGAGACTAGACGTTACTGAGGAATCAAAATGAAACTACTAGGGACAGAGAAAATTCCAGAACGTGTAATGGAAAGTGAAGAAGGACTCCCAAACTTGGTGCAAACTTTTAACCATTCCCATATGGTAAACTTAATTCGTTTGCCAATGATAAACAATTGTTGATATTCAGAGGTTTCATGTATTCATGGTTGGGTTTGTATTTCCTCTTGAATATACTGTAGAGGTTATTCCCTACACGCCGTTCATTGCAATAATTATTACATGATATGGATAAACATATCTACTTGGCTTATATTTAATATATTAATTGTGATACAAGTTTTAATGTCATACGGACAGAAATTCCTTTCGCTCTTATCATCATTCGTGTGAGGATAAGAGACAGACGTCTCTATTGTGGAAACAGCCCCTCAGTTCATCTTTACCTTTCCATTGTGGAAAAGAGCTATTTTGGGAGAAATGTAGTTTGATGATATTGTCCTAGGGTTCTCTTTTTAGATAATTTTTTAAGAAAAAATCAGGATGGCGAAAATTCCTTTTAGATTATTTTGAACTCCTTTGAAATATCAAATTCACCTTTCCAATAAATAAATTATAATAATCATGACCTGGAGCTAAACGATATGCATAGGTCTGTTTACGATTTTTTTTTTTACATCATACGACATGGAAGTTCAGCGGAAGCCATGGGGTAATCCAAATATACACTCAATTTTTACATTTATTTTTAATATTAGTGAGAAGTCCAGCCACCTTCCTTCTAGATCACCTCTTGCAATCTGTTAGGCATAGAAGATTCATTGGTTTCTGACGATCTGTGGTCGGTTGTGGAAGAGCTTCCATTGTGTTCCCAGAGGTTCATAAGTTGATCTGGTCTCCTCTCCCTCTCAGGCTCCCAACATTTTACCGAATTAGCCTAAATATTCTATGTGAGGTTCATGTCTGTATCCTTACTTGGCCAGTCAAGCAATTGCAGATCCTCTCGACCTTGAAACCATTCCTGGACTATTCTGGCCGTATGGGATGGGGCAGCGGTCGTGAATGAAAATGACAGGAGCATGTGGGGAGGAATAATTCCGCTGTTGAAGTGAAAGAAGTTAGAAATCTTGAAGAATTTCAATGTATTTTTCACCGGTGAACCTCCACTCAATCCTGGTGATATCATCCATAGAATGTAAGAAGATCCAGCCCCACACGTTTACTGTGACATGCCCATTCCTGGTCACCTCGTAAACGTTTCTTCTGTAGTATCTGAAGGGAAAAAATCTTAATTTTTAACAATTTACGCTTTGCTTTTCGTAGTAGGAAAAATAATGCTATATCGTTTGGGGAAATAAATACTGAACTAAGTAACAACCCTTGCAATAAGTTAAGAATGTTTATTCAAGGATTAATACTTATAATAGCATTAGTTTGATCTGCAACGGTCCGTTATGATATGATTCTTTAATTCAGTAAACAGGCTGTACTCTATATTATAAGTTTGCCTACGTGATTATTCATAACATTATAATGCATTTGCTTAATGCCTGAAAGCTGGTCAATGGAGATTTTTATTTTTTATTTTCACACTTCTCATGGCAGTATAATTCAATAGCGGAAAATACATGGTTTATTGACAAAATTATTATCTTTTGATTTATAATATTACAATTGCTTATAATTATTATAGTCTGTTATTAATGATTATAGAAACTCACCTTATATTACTCGGTCTTCAGTTATGTATTCTGCCGTGACTTCTGCTAGTAAAAGACCTTTCGTCACTGCATACGACTCGAGACCAAAATCCCATATCCTTCCCCACAAACTGATGACAAAGGCAAGCTTATCAGCACGATGCCGTTCGGCGAGAAATTCCTTCTTGGCAGGAATTCTATAAGGTATCCTTGCCTCATGCAGACGTCTTCGCACCGTCATAGCCGAAACATTTAATGCCAGACGTTCACAAATAGCAATAGTATTGGTAAAAGGATCCTCTTATGCTGCTCGTCGAATGTCGTCGTTATCCTAACGGATGGTCATTCGTGGTGGAGGTCTTCGAACTGAAATACGTAATTAACATGCAGATACCTAGATAATCAAGATTAATTATAGCCTGTTTACTTATGGGAACGCTATATGGTATTCTGGGAAGTAAAGAGAAAGAATCACTATTAGAGTTCAACAGGACCAAGGCAACTGTAATTTAGGTTTCATAATTTCACGGGTTTATAAGGTTTAAAGTTTAAAAAAATTATAAATAAATGAAATAAATAAATGCTATCCAAAGTCGGTCAATTTCCCAGTCTAAGCGTGCCTCCTTTTCCATTTATTTACTATTGTAGGGGAGACGTCAAGACGCTGTGCAACAGCACCTATTGAAAGCCCACTTTCTCGTAGAGCGACGATCTGCGCCCGGAGAACAATATGTTGCTGTTCATTTGGAGACTATAACGAATACTACTAGCAGAGGACAGAAGCCCTATCCAAATTTATACAACATCTCAGTCTAGCCATGATTGGGTGACAAACTTGTTAGCGTGTAATAGAGGTGCTGTAGCAGTGATATCGTTATCACCGAACAAAGTGATATATTAAATCACACGATTACTGGGATTGATTGATTGATTGATTGGCTGTTACTGGCATTGCAACATCTCAGGTCATTACTGTCATTGTTAATTGTCTGTTTGAAACAATGTTTACTAAAGGTGGTGCTGTTCCTCTCTTAACGTGAATTCTACTAATCAGCTTTCGAGCTGTTTTAGTGTATAAGAGGTTGGAGGAGGCAAACTTGTAATAAGTATTAATCCTCATAGATGAATAAACATTATCCTAATGCAGGGGTTGTTACTTAGCATTACATTCCCAAAACGATATATCATTATTTTCCCTGTTACGGAAAACAACGCGTAAATTGTAAAAAATTCAGATTGTTTTCCTTCAGATACCACCGAGGAAACATTACGAAGTGGCCGGAGTGCTTGTAACCGTAAACGTGTGGGCCTGGATTTCCTTACATGGTATATGTGATATCACCAAGACTGAAGGGTTTCACCAGTGAAAATACGTTAAATTCTTCAGGATTTCTTCTTCCCTTCACTTCACCAGAGGAATTATCCCTTTCCACCTAGTCCTGTCATTTTCATTCATGACGGCTGCCCCATCCATACGGCCAGAATAGTCCAGGAATGGTTTCAAGGTCGAGAGGATTTGAATTGTTGGCCGGGCCCAAATAAGGGTGCAGAACCACATAGATCCCGAGAAAGATAAAGTCGATTTATTAAATATTGAACAATTCACAGGTGCCCCGAGAGAAGCGAAGTGTAGTGAAAAAATCACGAATTTCTATCAGTTTTCTCCAATGTAGCATAATTTTTTTTTTTTCTTTTTTTTTATTTTGTTCCCATTATTTTTATGCACATCCATTTCGTATGAAGTAGCTACTGTCCGCATATCTTATGTAAATACAAAGCTGTAGGGGTAATTACGTTTGCTTTATGTCTATTACAATTAGAATCATAATTACCTGACCTGTATCGAATTACAATTACAACTTCAATAATACTGAAATACAAAACTTAATATTGAAAAAAAATTTCACAAAACTTTTTGCACAAAAAAGGAAATAAATGGAAAGGAATAATTTCTTTTTTTTTTAGAATTGGTAGCTGGCTTGTTATATTCTCCCTTAATAGTATAATAAATAAAATTGGGTAGCGACTCAAAACATCTCTGTTGCATCTGGTTAGATGAGTTCTCGAAAAGTAAGAGGGGCTTGCTCTAGGATAACAATTTCAAATAAAGTTCTTTATTATTTGAACCTTCTTTTCAGTTACAAGTTACAATTACCATTAAGTATAAATAAAAAACAACCCGCAATTGCAGTTAACTTCAAAACGTATAATTAAAAACATTTGAGATAAAAGGTAATGTTTATTTGTAATTGGTAAAGCTCTCTTACTGTGGGTTTCACAGACAGCGCAGTCAAGTTTTTGGTCAATAACAGTGTAATGAAGACTGGTATCAGTACGAGATTTTGCTATAATTTTTCGGTATAATCAAGGCTTTAACTCAAATGAATGTCCGTTAAAAATGCTCAATTTTTATTTGTAACACATAGAGCAACTGTAACCAGTTACCTATTCAAACCAATCTGTAGGCAATTGGCGGCTCTCTCTTTGCTAAAAAAAAAAAAAAAAGTTGAAAAGTTGCGTGACAAACGGATTTCTGCTACCATGCCGACAGTTATGTTCCTAGGCGGCCATCTCTTCTTCACCTTCGTAATACAAGCATATAGCTGATACCCTGAGTCCAAATGAAGATTGCGAAGGAGGTAACCAAACACAAGTATAACAATAGCTTTACCATCAATCACAGTATCCATCGTTCTACTACTCCACCATACATGCAGATATCTCTCACTCTAATAATTATAATCATTTACTCCTTACCCAAGTCAATAGTCACTAAAGAAAGAAAAAACAATTTGACCTTAAGATAAAAATAGTGATAGCTACTACTACTGCTGCTGCTGCTAAGAATAATAGTAAAAAAAACTGGTTATTATTATTAATAATTAATTAATATTGTTCCCTTGTTTTTTGCAAATTTTTTCCGTACCTGAACCATACCGCACCGTACTTTGGTAAAATTGTCGTTGCGTAATTCCGTACCGTACACATAGGCTAAATATCAACCGTGCCGTACCGTAACCGTAATGCCAGCCTTGCTGGAGGTAACAACCAAGTGAATCGTTAGATATAAACAATATTGTAAATTATTATTATTAGATTAGATAGATGGATAGATAAAAAAAATCGTACAAATATACTGAATTGAAGTAACATTCAGAGAGAGAGAGAGAGAGAGAGAGAGAGAGAGAGAGAGAGAGAGAGAGAAGGGAGGGGGGAGGAGAGGTGAGGGAAGGAAGAGGAAGGGGGGGGAGGGAAAGGGTAGGCGAAGTTTTTTTTTTTTTTATACTGTTGTGTTCATATCCATTTCTGGCTAATCGAGCCTTTGCCTCTTCGTACAGGACAAGTGTCTGTTCTATAATTTGTGATTCATGATACTCTTATAAATTACGGTACGGTGTAGTACACTATAGCAAAATCTCATACTTAAACGAATCTTAGTTACAGATAAATAGGTTAGAGATTCGCGAACATTTTTACCGAGCTCATTTTACGAAGCAGTGCTCAACGAATACTCAGTTCTCAATGTAATTATTAACAGGAACAATAATTACGTGAGCATATAATATTTAACAGTAGTATCTTTATTTCATACCATGGTGATTATGATCCCTATTGTAATCCTACAATCAAGGAACGATATAATGATATACGAAGCATGGTATTGTTTTTACTCGACTCGAAACAGTCTGAATCCCAACGGAGGGTGAGGTCGTCAGCAGGATTTTTAAATGAGTCAGACTTCATCATCCACCTCACCATGAATCGAAGGGACACAGATCTGGCGCTGCGAGGACGAACTGTCACTTTACGCGACAATGGCTTCTCGATACGAGCCATTGAACGTGATGTTGGTGTGTCCCCACCACGGTACAGTTGTGGATAAGAGATGGAGGAGAGTGGGAACTTGAACGACTTGCGTAAGGTTGTTTATGGCTGAATGATTGGTGGATATGTTACATTATTCATTGTTATTTAATCTTGCTTATTTAATATGAAAGTTTTTTTTCTTAAATGTATTTCGTCTCGCTATTATAATTTTGGTTAGACTACAGATATCCACAGCCATTCCAACACCACAGTAATATTTCAGGTGCACTTCCATATTTCCACACCGGTGTGGTGGTTGGCCCTTGCCGACCAACAAAGTTAGATAGTCGATTGAGTTGTCTCGATAAAAATTTAGCCTATAAGAGCATTTTATTTGTGCCCCACCGTCACAGTCGTGTCTTATGATAGCTGTAGTTTATTTATTAAATGTCATTTCAGTGATGGCTCAGCCATGATTTACAGTTTGTTATAATAACCACCAACCAAATTAAGAATATTATGGATATATGTAATCTCGTTCTATTTGATATGCTTTTGAAACCAAAAATATATGGCCATGTTTACTAAACTATGATCAATCCATCGAGTACAAAATTCGAAGAATCTATAATTGATTGCAATGTTATATAAATTATAATTTAAACATTTAAGATAATATGTTCGCTTAGCTAGGTCAGGGGGTCCACGGAAAACCACCCCAGCTGAGGATGATGCCATTATCAGGGCGGCTCGAGAGCAACCCTTAACCAACGCCGAGGCATTTCATGAAGACCTTGGATTAGGTGTCATCGATGACAGTACGAAGCAGACTCCATGCTGCTGGGATTCGTCACGGGACTCCAGCGACATAAGGCGGGAAGGCTTGATTTTGCCCAACGCATGGGAAGCTGCATTGTTGGCGAACAAATAGAACCCAGTATGATAAGCAAAATCATTATTTGCATCAATTATCAATTGCATTCTTCTTTATATTAATTATTAATCTTCAGATTTTCTTCCGCGGAAGTGGACTGTCAAAATATATAAAGGGAGTAAACATAAATAAGAGTTCTATTTCTGAGATAAATATTAGGTAAGGGACAGTGGCACCATTTGCTCTTTTTTCCTCAAATATAATATATTAAATAAATAATTACACGATAGAATTCTTTCAGTGTTGTTCATCACTGAAAATTTAAATTCTCCAAAGTTATATATATATATATATATATATATATATATATATATATATATATATATATATATATATATATATATATATATATACATATGATTTATTATACACCCCTATTTTTTTCTCTCATTCAGATATGAACCCCGTAACATTGTTGAGGTGGTTCGATCCAGCCATGTCACCTGCAACGTATGGGGCTGGGTGTGTCTGCATGGTATGGGTGATGTGTTCTGTATCGAGGGACGATTTACAGCAGCTAAGTATGTTGAGCTGCTGCAAACCTCCTTCTTGCCTTCGTTACGAGAAAGGAATTTTCCCTTCCCACCAGAGCCCATCCTGTTCACACTGCTCACGTTATTCAAGAGTGGTTTGCCAGACAGGATACCGCTTGCTTCTCATGAATGGCCGAGCAAAGGAGCAGATATGAATGTGATTGAACACGTGTGGGTCCAGATGGTGAACACATGGAAAATGGAACATGAGAGAACAACACAGCAACTCATGGCTCACACTCTCAGTGGGAAATTTGTAGACTGAGACCGCAGCAAATTTTCAACCTTGTTCATTCGATGCCCGGCAGATTGAGGAAGTGACTGAGAGAGAGGGTGGGATGGTCAAGGTATTAGATTGTATAATATAAATGTTATATTTTTTTGTAATAGGACATAAAAATTTTCTCATTTTGTTCTCAGTTCTAGTTATTTGATTAT
This sequence comes from Macrobrachium nipponense, assembly GCF_015104395.2. Taxonomy (NCBI): domain Eukaryota; kingdom Metazoa; phylum Arthropoda; class Malacostraca; order Decapoda; family Palaemonidae; genus Macrobrachium; species Macrobrachium nipponense. The sequence goes on from NC_061104.1 coordinate 1,731,796, forward strand.
ATGTTTTAATAAATATAATTCACAACAAGTTTTATTATAACCATGATATTCTTGATATAATATTCGAAGTATCTGTAAAAAAAAAATGGCATAATGCCTCCATACAATATTAAGAGTATTGCAGTAAACTTTCCTACTTACTCAGGCCCCACATGTTTTTGATGTCTTCCTAATCACCGTTTCTTGTTAACAGCATTAAATTATTAGAACTGAATGACTCGCTGAGCACGTTTTCATACAGTGAGGTCGGTAACAGTATTGGCAAATTGCCTTACCTGTATACTTTGTTCAAAGTGGTGTGGCCGATACAGATATAATTCGCCACTTATTTTAGCTTATTAGCTTCTTGGAGTCTTAAAATAATTTCCATTATTTGGAATGTAATGCTTTATATCCTACTGATATTTTCAATGTATCTTTGGTTAAAACCTAAGTTATATGAACAAGAGTAAAATGTGGCATATTTTTTGGCCGTCGTTGTCGGTTCTGAGTATAGGGGTCATATGCTCTGTGGGACATTTTAAAAGGTAACTGTCAATTCAGTAGATGATACTCTCTTTATGTCAGCCACTATAAGGAAAGCCCAAATGACTTCACCTATCACCTGAGGTCAACGAAATATATAGTCTATAATATATCAGTGCATACATGATTTTAGAAAAAAAAACAACAGTTAACCCTTAAAAGGTCAACCACGTCATATGAAGTGTTGCAGAAGTCGTCCCACACATGTTAAGTCATGTGACGTTTTTAAGTTTTTAATTTTGTGCGCCTTCATAGCTTATTGTATCGGTATTGGTTCGGTACTACTTAGTTCCTTATTAGAGGCCTTGCTGGCCGTTTGCACTGCTCGTCTTCCTTATTTGATTAACTGCGCGGGGGAGGGGAGGTAAGGGTGGCCTAGGAGGTTGTCAGAAACGTCAAACCAGCTAATCCTGTGTGGCAAAGGATTGGTGGCGATAATTTTTAGCTTCACACCTTCGATTTTGATGATAGTATATCAGAAATAAAGTTTTTTATTCTATTTTTAATGATTCTATAATGGAACTGACTGTAGAGAGATCCAATCATTAATTTCATGTTATGAAATGGGGTAATATAGCAAGCGAACACTCAAGGGAACAAGAGTTTATGACATTACAGTATCAGAGATGAGAAATTTCTTTGCTTTGGTTATGCTTATGGGTATGGTCAGGAAAGGCAATCTTCGACATTATTGGGTCACTGATCCTCTCTTGAATACACTAGACATATCAGAACTGCATACTGTGCGCAGGGGTTTTTCTTGTCACTAAGTTAACTAGTATAGCTGAGAGAGAGATATATAAGAGAGAGATATAAGTTAGCTAGTATAAGAGAGGGAGAGAGAGAGAGAGGAGCTAAGTGTCGGAGACTCAACAAATTCATTGAATTTTTGGGTATATTCAATCATTTGCTGCTGAGCTTCTATTTATAGCTTCCTATTGTAGAATTTGTAGGAAACGCACTGCAACCGATGCTGTAAACTTGGCTTACGTGATAAGGTTAAAATATCCTGTTATGATGTTCGTGATTTTCGTCAATACCAATATAACTTTAAAAGGTTGATCAACTTTAAGTATTGTGTAATGAATATGACCGATGTATAATAATAGACACGGATGTAAGATAATGTCTTGACCGAAAGTTAATTGGAACCTTAATAAACAAACTAAAGTTACAAGTGAGACAACAATCTTCATTACAACGATATAAACTGCTCAGATATTTTTTTACTCCGTGTGTGTGTGTGTCTTTCTCCAACCATACCTAATAACTCCGCCCACCAAACGAACTCCAGAACTTATTGGTGGAACTCTTGTTAGCAGAGAAGGGGTTCTCCCCCCCATCTCCCGCAGTAAACACTGTTACCATGTAATTTTTCGAAGTCTCGCAAGACGGTGTACCAGGGAAACCTGTGTCCAACTGTACGTACGTACACAGCTTTGTCTTAGCTCTGAGATTTATGGAGCATTACAGAGAGCAGTATTGAGTGTAATATAGTGCAAACATTCGATATCTGTTAAATAGACACACCAGATTATCAAACACATCAGAAATACAGAGCTAATTGAGAGTAGCTGATTTCTTGCCTGTATAGCCAACCTCGAATCTGTTATTCCCAACGAAAATAAGGAATATAAGCATTTCAGATAACGTTGATTCCGATAACAGAACTTTTAAATATTATGAAAGTAATATTCATCGCTGCTTAATTATAAAAAGTATCCGATTCTCTTCAGAAAAAGAAATTATGTGTAGCTGATCAGTGGTAATTCTGATTTCTCATTCCAAATCGGTTCGGAGGTTCGCTTATGCATCGACTGTCGTAATGACGCGATTACATCCTGGGATATGTTCACGAACGAAACTTCCTCTTAATTATAACAAATTATGGACTAGAATCTAGAGCAACTGCTCGAGAGCTGTAATCATAAACATCGAGTCACAGCAAATTACAGAACTCAGAGTCCAAGGGTCCATTGCATTTAAAATGCGCGAAGTTCTTGTCAGGACTGCCAACGTTTCATTACTGAAATAAGACGGAAATAAGGGGAAAAAAATAGATTTGCATAAAGGTTATTAACTTTGTGTGTTAATATAAAATATTTAATTAATCTACATAGAGCTAAAATAAAATAAACAGGCCTATATTTGGTTCTGAAAAGAACACTTATATTTTCTTGGTTTGGTATTGATTTTGGCTCGTTTTCCCGAAAAAGTAAACTTTTTAAAAAGAAAAAGTTAATGTTTTGTATTGTATACATTTACATTGTTCGTATATTGAATAATTACACTATTGGTAAGCACTAATAGTGATACTCTTACTTTTTTCTTCCTTTAGACTAATATGAAGAACTTATTTCCAATTTTTTCGTGTTTATCGTTCTTTTATGGAAAAAAACGTTTGGGATCCTTGACTTGTCTTGACAAGAAACGTCGATAATGAAATTTACCCACAATTGCAACGTAATATGAATCTTATACCTATACCTACATAGGTCGGAGATAGTCACTCAAGTTGAATTTCTTAAAAACTTCGATAACATGAAAATCTAAAAGAACGGCCAAGCTTGCGTACGTGGCGATTCGCTGGCCGTGAACACCCATCCATTGAACTTAATTTGTGGTGTTTTTTTTTTCTTTTTTTTATGATTTTGTGAAATATTGTGAAGTGAATATCACTTCATACCTTTGCAGTAATACGGTTATTATCACATCTCGTCTTCACCCATTGTCATGAGTTTGAAATGCTATTAAATGGGTCATAATGTCATGCATGCAACCTCATATTGTCATGTAATTCTCATAAATGACGAGTTCGTGATCTAGACATGGCTACGCAGACCACAATTGTATATTTTAAAGTAGGTAACAGTTTCTGTATCATGGGAAATCCTTTGTTTTGAAAAGGGTCTAAGTTTCAAAATACTTTGTTTTGAAGAGAGTAAGTTTCAATAAATTAGGAACTAGATGGTAAGGCAGAAATTATAGGCTACACATTAGCGAACCGGTAGTATTGCTTGACACTGATCTGCGAAGCTCTGCTTGTGCAAGTATAGGCCTAAGCTAGACCTATAGACTAACAAATGTTATGGAGATTTGATAACATTGGGCCGAAATTTCTAATCGTCTACGCTACTAATTGACAAGTTCTTGCACAATATTTGTAGAAATTTATTGAACGGCAAAATATTGTCCTCAAGATGTTTATCGTATGGGTAGGCCTACCTTGTAAACTGAAAGTTTTAGGACGTGTTCACAAATATGATGCCAATATATTTTGCATAAAGAAAAAAATGTAATAGCTATTTTTTTAAATCACGTTGGTATAGCTAATATTAGAATTAAGATAGTGTACCAAGTAAAAAAAATTAATTTCGATAATATCCCCTGAAATAAATAAATAAATAAATAAATAAATAAATGAATAAATCAATAAATGAAAAAACAAATGCTGCAGTTGTAATTCTCGGGATTCATACTCAATAATGATACATCTTCTAAATAATAATAATAATGATAATAATAATAATAATAATAATAATAATAATAATAATAATAATAATAATAATAATAATAATAATAATAATAATAATAATAATAAAAATGATTGCAGCTTCAGCACTACTAATTTTGTAGAGAGTCTTCTCTATTTTTTTGATGACGACGATGCGCCTGTCTAAAAGGATCTCCTGCCACGCCCATGATGGCGCCATTAGGCAGCACGCCCTTGCAGTACACCAGCAAGACATCACGAGAGACGACATCATCAGGAGAGCCCCTGACCCGCGACGTCTGCGCCTCCTAGAAGTGCTGCTTATACTCGAGCAAAAGCCTCCCCTTAATACCACTCAAGAAGCGTTCCTGATACCGACGTGTGTGAGGAGGACCACGCCCCTCCCCCCCAACGAAAGTACCAGAGCGCATGAAACAAACACCGGACGTGAAGCACACTATCAGAATACCAGAAGACGGAAAAATGAAAGAAAAAGAACACAATTATTAGACCACTGTAACTCAAATGGACTCAACTCTACGAAGAATTAAAATAATTCAACACAACGTGAAATCTTGAAAAACAAAGAAATTTGGATTATACAATATATATAGAGAAGAAGACCCCGACATAATATTAATTAATGAGGATGGTATGAAACGAAATGAAACTATGAAAATGTTTGGATATAATACATATACGCAAAACTTTGCTGATGAACCCTTTGCAGGAATAGCAATAGCAATCAAGAATAATATTAGACATAAGATAATAGACAATTTCCAAGACGACTTTTTAGCAGTCCAAATTCATACTAACAAAGGACCAATAGGGATCGCTACAGCTTACAAGCCACCAAGAAGACATTATTTCCTGCTACCAGATGTAATGAAGTTAATAAACAGGAGGGAACCTACCTATCTCATTGCAGATTGAAATGCTAGACACCAACTATTTGGATATAGGCAATCTAATTACACCGGTAAAGAAATTGTCAGATTAATAAATAAAAAGTATATCGTACACTTAGGACCTGATTTTGATACTTTCGTAGCAAATACCAGAAAAGGAAAGCCAGATATAATATTAGGAAATAACAAAATTCACCTCAATATTGGCATTACAAGAGAGCCAGCAACCTCCTCCGATCATATACCAATGGTAATTACATTGTCAACAAATTCAATAATGATTCCATCCTTAGAAATACCAGATATAAAAAAGAGCAAGCTGGGGAAGGCTTCAAAAATGAAATAGAAGGAAAAATGAGTAGACAACCAACAAAAAATTCAGATGAAATAGAAATAACAAGAGAAATAGTTGACGAAGAACTTGAAGAATGGTATAAAAATATAGAGGAAGCTATAAAAAATCATATACCCATAACTAAATTCACAGCACTTCCACACCCTATTAGTAGTGATAATTTATAATTGATACAATGCCACTACAACAACATCCAAAACACAGTACTTACAACAGGTTGGAACAACACATTAATGAGAACATATGTATCATTACAAGAACAGTTAGTACAAGAAAACTCAAGATTATATCATCAAAATTGGGAAGACTTAATAATTAATACACAAATACAGTACAATAACCCAAAACATTTCTGGAACTCCGTTGCAAGGCTGATGGAAAGCAAAACTAATACATCGCCATACATAAAGCATAGGAATGAGAAAATATATGATGATCAAGAGAAAAAAGTACTGCACAAGGCCTACTGGCAGGAAATATTCCAGATAACGCAGGAGGATAACCAAAATTTCGACAACCAACATGAGACACTAGTCAACGAATTCATTGAACAACATAGACACAGAACGAATTCGCATCATGCAGCTGACTTTAACAGACTCAGTGAAGACTACCCTCTAACAAGGAAAACAGAATTATGGGAAATCGAAATAATAATAAAAAATTTTAAACACAAGGCACCAGGAAGAATTGGAATTAAAAAGGTCATAATTCAAAATTTACCAGATATTGCACTTGAAAAATTAAGAGAAATACACAATTGGGCTCTCTCAATGGGATATTTTCCAATTATATTCAAGAATGCAATAATGATTTTGATACCCAAACCAGGAAAAGATACGTGCCAGGTAGAGAATTTGAGACCAATATCATTACTAGAAATACCTGCAAAATATTTGAAAAATAATAAAACAACAGACTGGAAGTGTTTCCTAGAAAGGTAATCAGCTACACAATAAAAATCAATATGGATTTAGAAAAGGAAGAGGAACCCAGATTGCAATAGCAACAATATATGAGAGCATTGCACTGTCACAAAGAAGAAGATACCTCTGCAACCTAGTGTGTAGAGATATAACCAAGGCATTTGACAAGGTATGGATACAAGGTCTTCAATACAAAATATTACATCTCAACCTTCCAGGCATATTTGAGAAAATACTATGCAACTTCATCAAAGATCGAACAGCAGCAATCAAGTCACAAAATTACATAGGGAATCCATTCCCGTTACTAAGTGGAGTCCCACAAGTATCTGTACTCAGTCCAACATTATTCATATTACATACATCAGATGTGACTCCACCACCAGAGTACGGTGACCAGAAATTTCGGTCCCAGAAAGTTCGGTCCCAGAAAGTTCGGTCTCAGAAAATTTGGTCCCAGAAATTATTTATATACTGGCAATGAAATCGTAATCTAACTGATGAAAAAATTAAACAAAGTAAAGAATTCGAATTTTATTAATAAAAGTGTAAAAAAGGTATGTTTCTTCAACAAAAAAAACCCTATACAGTATAATATATATAGCATATTGTGGCACAAAATAAAGAAAATTGGGTCCCAGAATATTCGGTCCCGGAAAATTCGGTCCCATATCAGAAAAAATACTGTAAATGCATAGAAGTTTAAAAAGCAAAAAAATATAAAGTACAAGTTCCTTCTTATCAATAAATACATAATCGATTATTTAAGTCATACATATATTTCATTATCAAATTTATCATACCCTGAAATAGGTTAATATTTGGTCGCAATTTACTTAAAGAAGAGTCCTGTCATATGTTGCTTGAGTTTTGTCCGGCAATAAAATGAAAGCTCTTGGATAAAATCTCCCATTTATGAAGGCAGGAATGGTGAACAGCTGATATTATATACTTGGTGATGATTTTAAATGTGCCATCCATTCCTAAAATTGATGCATTTTTCAGTTGCTGAAGACCTTCGTCTGAAGCGAAGATTAAAACCCGCTTTTCATCATCACTGCCTGTGTCGCATTGCAGGAACAAATGACCGCCTTGTAAATATTTAAAAGTATTTGGTACTTGAAATCCTGTTCGCCGAAGAGGCAATGGAGGAGCGCCAAAAGCTTTATTACGCCAGTTTGTAATGCTTCTAGAAACCGTTTGCAACCGTGGTAATTCATATTTTGCATTCTCACTAATATTACTTGTAGCTTCGGAAATGAGCACCCGAGTAGTACTTGTTTCACCTCCTTCCTGCAACTTTTTCCTCAATGTTGAAATGGCGAGACGACATGATCATGACTGTTGATTGTTAATTAAAATTATTATAGGCTCACCTGGTTTATTTTTTTCTGTATGAACAAGAGCACAACATGTGTTACAGTTCTCACAGCGCCACAATTTCTGTCTTGTCGGAACTAAACTTATGAAAGTTATAAACATAGTAACTTCATCATCAATTTGTCTTTGTTTTCTTCACTTTTAAAATATTTTGCAGCCACCGTTTCTTATATATAGGCGGTGTCAATGAATGTTAATGAAAATACACAAATTATCTTTCTCAAATACCATTACAAGTCCTTAAAGTCCTATATGACAAAACTACCCACAAATCCCAGGCTCACAAAGTTCTCACGCTCTTGTTCATCTTTGTAAAATTGATCTCTAAAGCAAACGAGTCATTAAAGTTATTGATAGAAATAAAAGATTTTCATTTCTTCTAACATCATATTTTCCATATGTTTATGTCTTTTTTCAGAAAGGTTATATTGGGCTTGGTTATTTAGATTTTAGAAATTTTCTGGGACCGAATTTTCTGAGAATGAGATTTCAGGACCGAATTTTCTGGGACCGAATCTTTGCAGATGATATAACTCAAATAGTCATACACCCAGAAAAACGTACAAGGAGAAGGGACCCAAATTTGAAAAGACAAATAGCACAAAAAACAATGAACCAAATTGAAAGAATAAATCAATTTGAAAAGAAGTGGAAGATAAAGACAAATAAATCCAAATTCCAACTAGTATCGGTATCTGCGTACAAACCTGCACAAATAACGTTAGACCAACAACCAATGAATTTTACTAAAAGTACAAGAATACTAGGAATGCAATTCGGACAAAGAGGAATATCAAGACATGTGAGAGAAAGGCTAAGGATAGCAAGAACACAAAATACAAAGCTGAAAAGGTTTAGGAATATGAACACAACTATCAAAATCCATTTCTACAAAAGCCTAATCAGACCAATGATGGAATATCCACCAATACCCACATGCTTAGGACCCAAACAACACAGACCACAGATGGTTGAGAAGAGTATCTTCATATATTCATCGCATTGAACCTGGACCATTATACTATTAAGAAATGTCTTGTGAAAAAGAAATATGTAGAATTTACTATGTAGATATAATGCAAAATCATTATGATAATTAAAATTAAGATTAGAGTTAGAAAATTGGACCTTCATTAAATATGATTATATTATGTAATAAAATTCAAAATATGTAATCTGTACAATTCACCATGTCAATGTAATGTATAATCATTATTGTATTATGTTAAGATTAGTTAGAAAATTGTACCCTTACCCAAATAAAATTGTGGATAAACCACACTTTACCTTACTCTTACTAATACTTAACTTCCAAACTATTACCTATCAGCTAAAAAAAAAAAAATAATACCAGGGGTGACGTCACTCAGGTAGAAGCCAATCAAGAGGCTCCCAGCGATACCCCCCCCCCCCCCCCCCCCCACCCCCCCCCCCCCCCCCCCCCCCCCGCCTGAGAAGGTCTCCAAAACTCGTAAACGCTCGCCGTATGAGTCACCTCCCAGGAACCAATGAAAACTCGACCTGCCGGAGAAGTTCCCTATACCGTACTCGAGAGCCCGCAACAGCACGATGTAAGAAGAAGGACTCGCCACTCTACGCCAATCTAGATACATGAGACATGATAAAATAGAAAAAGAAAATGAATAATCGGCACTTATCCACAAAATAGCTGAGGTAGCATAAAAGCTAGTACTCATCATACTGATAATAAGTAATAATATTGGTGAGAAAAAGAAAATATGCATTAAGAGTAATAACAGTTGGTGCACATATTATATAACTCAAATTTCAACTAGAGATCTTAGGTGGTTACAGTAGTCAGGTCCAGAGGGCTTATACACAAATTAAATGTAAATAAAACTTTAACTTGATAGTAAGCACAGTAATAATGAAAAATTAAAATATCAGCAATAAATGTAATAATGACAAAAACTGCAGATGACATCTTGCCAGTACAGAGATTAAGTCCTTTAGGGGACAAAGGCCTCCTTTTCCCATCTTTCCCACAATTTAGATCTTCTTCTTGCTTCACTCCTTAGGATGCTTTGTATGAGCGAGTTGCTGCTGTTTCTCACTCGGGTTACCAGACTGGACATTGTTCGCCTAACAATGATTTTTAAATTGTCCAGGTGGTTTTCTATGAACATCTGTGTGGCGGAGTGGTAGTGGGGAGTGTTTGTGAGGCGTCTCAGAATGTCATTGTGCACAACAGTGATGCGTCTCATGGTCTCTCGGGTATAGTTCGTCCAGAGGGAACACCCATAGATACTGTAGCAGTACGAGCGGAATAGCAGCAGTTTCACGTCTCGGTGACAGAAGGCAAACCTCCTTGCAATCATGTTGCCAGCTGCACATAGTTTACGAGGCCTCTGTTCAATGTCTGCAGTATCTTTTAGGTCGTCGGTGATAATGTGACCCAAATACGGAAATTCGTGCACAAATTCCAGCTGATGGTTTCCGAGGAAAATTTGAGGTTCTGCAATATGCTTAAGCGATCTTGGGAGCAGCGACATGCATTGGGTCTTGGTTTCGTTGTAGTTTATATAAAATTCCTCTGCATATTGGCGGCAGGTGTCGATGAGTCGTTGGAGACCTTGCACTGATGGGGAAATCAGAACCATATCGTCGGCGTAACAGAGGTTGTTTATAGTTGTTTCATTGACGGTGCATCCGATTGGGAGCGAGTTTCAGTTGACATTCAAGGCATCTGTGTATGTATTTAGCAGGTATGGAGAGATGCCCCATTGCCGAAGCCCGTTTAGGGAGCTGAAGGTGTAAGATAATACGTTACCCATTTGACACAGAATTGCTGTGTGGAGAACCAGCAATGTAAAATGCCAATTAGATACAGGGGTGTACCCTTTTATGCAGCTTCAGGAAGAGCTTCAGGTATTTACTCTTTCAAATGCTTTTCTCACATCTACAAAACAAGGAAAACAGGAGAGGCTGATGATAGGTAGTAGTTCAGCAATTCTTTCAGTATGTAGATGCAGGTGTCGGTTGAGTGGTTTGCTTTAAACCCGAACTGGTTGTCAGTGGTGTGTAGAAAGGGGAGAAGTCTCACTAGAAGAACAGACTCAAGTATCTTCGATGCGATCGTTGTGATTGCAATCGGCCGGTAGTTGCCAGGGTCAGCTGCATCCTTTAGCTTGTTTTTGATTAATGGTATCAAGTGAACTAAGAGTAGGGAGTCTGGAAGAAACTGGTGAATTATGCACGCATTGAATAGGGCAGCTAGCAAAATGTAAATTATCGGATGGCAGAGTTTGAAGGCCTCTGCAGGAAGACCATCACAGCCGGGCGATTTATTATTAGGTAGGCTGTTTATGGCATCGCTGATGTTACCTGGCGAAATACGGTCTGCAAAATGAAATTGAATGTTGTCAGTAAGGAGGTTATCTACATCCCTTCGGAATCTTGATCATTTATGCAATTCAGGATATTGTTGAAGTGATCGCCCCACATACTTGCAATAGCTTCGTCTCCGACTGCTTCCCCTACTCTCTGTGATAGCTTTTTAGTTTTGGGATTTAAAGACTGGATATCTTTCCAAAGACGAGGATAATCACCAGATTCTAAGTTTCTAGACATTGCATCGGCTCTTAGTTGTTTTTCATTTAACCTGCAGTGCTTAAGAGCAAGTTTGAACTGCGCTCTCGCCATGTCTCATTAGCAATGCAGTGTGCCCTTCCCTGGGGCTTAACCATTTTGCCTCCACAGTAAAAACATTTCTCGTGAGTTATGTACACAGATCGTTTAACCAAGTCATTCCATCCAGGTATATTACGAATTACCTTGACGAAATCTGTAGGCAGTCCTGCCCGAAGCAAGCAAAGCAGATTATGTTCGAATAGAATTCATTCAGATCCCTCTTGTGGTGGTCATTTCTACAATTTGTGTTTAGTACAAAGTAAGGCGTCTGCCGGTTAAACTATTGACCGCAACCTGGTTTCCGTGGTCGCCCTAAAGTATCTGGTTTTCTGTTGTTTTTAAAATCCCAGTTTACCGCTGGTGGGCGATCAGTTAGGGGGTTCACGGTAGGGAGGGATGGGGTTAACTGAATGACACCTGTATGGGATTGGATCGTAGCCCGTTGCAAGATCAGCGAATATTGCAGGTCATAATAGAACTCATGAAGTTGTGCGGAGATGTGATTGCCAGTGAGGTCCAGGCCAGGAAGTTGTAATAGCGTCCGCTCTATTATGTACATTATTGAATAGGAGGAGGGAGGAAGGAGCATTACATCGCTAATTTGGAGAGCATGATTTTGACAGAAGCGAGTAAGTTCATTATAAAATTGTTTTGTGGGTGAGAATTAAGGTCCCCGATTATGCAAATATGATCAGCAGGAGAATCATGTGTAACTCCCCTAGATCATGCAGTAATGATCAAATTATTGTATTTTCCCATGGCATATAAACATTAATAATTAGGATTTTAGAGTTCCCTACTGTCACTTGAAGCCCCAGCAATCTGTCACTCCTGTAGGTCATCACCTTTATCGTATTGTCTAACGATTTGTGCCACAGGAAAGAAAGGCCTCCTTTCGGGCGACCGGCTAGGATTTGAACTGTAACTTGCATCGATGAAGTCGAGAAGGTTCTGAAGTCTTCATGAATTGAATCGCATATGGCAAGGTCATGTGGCCAGAGGAGCGTTTTCTTGCAATGCAATGATGCCTTTGAAGTTTTTGCAGAACATGTTTAGGAGAGGAATGTTCCGCTTGAGGCCAAAAATATTCCAAGAGATTATTATTTTTAATGTCCCATGGGCTACTCACGAAGATGGGAGATGAATGCGCTGATCATTTGGGTGGATGGGGGGTTAGCCAGGGGGAGTGGGCAGTCACTCGCCGTGGGGGGTTGACTGGCACTTGTGGTGGAAATGACCCTGGTTGGAGTGTCAGTAAGTTCCCCTGGGGGTGGTTGATCCCGGATTAGTTTGTATCTTGAAACTAATATATTAGGACCGAAATTCTCGCCTTTAAGAACGTCGAGGTGTTGAAATAGGCAGGTAATCCTGTAAGCCACTTTATGTTTTAAATTTACCTGCATGGAGTTCGTGAGAGATGAGTGGGTCAGAGCCAGTGAGAAACTTGACTCTCTCCACTATGGCATTTAGCGTCACCGATGAGCGCAGATTGTGAATTACTACGTGACATCTCTTCTCAGGTGTCGGGCGAGGTGAAACACGAATGTTTGGCTCCGGTCCAGCGGCCAAACGGGAGGTTCTTCTCTTCTTTCTGCTTGTTTGTATCTGCCAGCCGCCAGACCCCTCATGATCAGTTTCATCTGCATCTACGATGGGGGGTTGGGGGGGAGAGATAGGGTGGGGAGGATTACGAGGGCTAGTAATCATCACCGGAGATATATCTTCCACCGGAAGCACTGGGGAGAGAGAAGAGGTTGGGGGATCAACAGTCCCCTCGGAACGGGGCACTTCCGTGTTGCTGAGAGGCGAGGAAAAACTGGAT
>NC_061104.1:1749858-1769858 GCF_015104395.2 Macrobrachium nipponense
ATTGAAGTATTTTGGGGGTCGAATTCCAAACGCGAACAGGAAATATCTGTTTTATTTCAGGCAATTGTTTACTGGTTAGCTATGGGACGTTTTTTTTTTTTATTTCGTAGTTTGCATTCAGTGGGATTTGTCCGTGTGGGGCCATTATTTTCTCCTTTCTATGTCATGTCTTTATTTTTTACTGCCTTATGTTTCTTTCTTTTTAATAGTTTTTGACATTGGTGATAAAACTGCGGCCGTAAATTAAGCTTCAGTTAGTGGGTAATACGCCTAACACACGCACACAACCACTACACACATACACACACATATATATTCATATGTATGTTATGCATGTGTATAGTATATAATAATAATATAGAATAAATAATATATTATAATATTATAATTATTATATATTAAATATAAATAATTAATATAGGAACTGTATGTATATATATGTAATAATATATATATATATATATAAGATATATATATATTATATATATATATATATACATAACATACATACATACATACATACATACATACATACATACATACATTCAAGGTCTCTAAACGTTGTCCAACGTAGACCAAAGGCCTTGCATTCATTCAGAAATACCAGGTGAATGAGTAAATTGAAGATCTTCGAAAAGAGCCACAGATAAACCTTGGTTTTGGCTGTGTTGAATTACTGCTATTGTTCGACGCACAATGTGTGTGTGTGTGTGTGTGTGCTAAGAAAGGCTACAGTCAGGAACTCTGTCAACTTTACCTCATTCTTTTCATTAGGTACACAGGAGGCTTGATTAATATCAAATTTCAGGTTAACAATAGAGGGACACTGGGACTAATCTTTGCCTAACTTTGGAAGACTGAAACAGCGCGAAAAATTCATGTAATGTCTCCTTCAAACGACTGATAAGGTTATACTTTGATAAGCGTATGATTTAATTCATTTATATCCAGGGTAAAATTCTTTCCCTTGACAAGGAAACGCCATATGTAATCAAGTGCTATTTCTGGTTTTATGGGAAGGTGACAGTCTTTGTTTACATCGCAGGTGAAAAGTAAAAGTAAGATTTATCTCCAGTGCAGCTTCAACGAGAAGATGCTCCAGCTTGACATCACCTGAGATCAGGTAAGAAGGGTTCCGGCCCTCCACGATTTTTGGGTAGTTAAAGTATACAAATGCCTGCGTTATCTGCCTGCTAACATGATTAATAATTGTCCTTAGGGCCTTAGCATTTCCTTTATCTAATGGGCGTCTCCAGAAACGGTAAACAAGGGTTTAATATCTCAATTTTTGTTAGAATTTATAAAGGTGAAATTCAGATTCGCATTGTTTCCATTCGGTAGCCATTAATCAGTCAGAATTGCCAACCTACGAGTCTGCGAGTCGTTATAGTTTTAGGAAATATATAGGTTCGTGGAACGTTAATTAGGCTAATTTTAAGTAAAGGCATTAATTAATCGCATTTTTATATAATTAGGAAGTATGTTAGTTGATTCTAAGGCCATATTCCAATATTACAAATTGGCATTTTGGTGGCATGCCTGGGTCCCACTTGGAAATGCAAAAATATAAAAATATAAAAAAATAAATAAGTCATATAGTCCTTCATAAAACTTCTAATTCCGCCCAAAACTCATCACACTTAAACATCAGCATTAGTTTAATCAATTATAAAGCCTTTACGGCAGTTATAACGCTTATAAGAAACCTACGTTCCTTTCAGAAAAGCTAAACACGATACTCTTTGTAGAATAATCAGGCCCTTCCAGTCTCTCTCTCTCTCTCTCTCTCTCTCTCTCTCTCTCTCTCTTTGATATTTCAATTTATCTACTTCCTATTTTTACCGAGAGGATTAAACTTACATTATTTACAATTACAATATATAAAATGGTTACAGTATATATCAACAGAGTATTCATATACATTTCTTTACATAAGCATAATCCCTCTACACTGACAATTAAACACATCTTGCTTCAGTTACCGGCCACTCAAAAACAGTCAGGTCCTCAGTGATGTGGTCGGTATGGTGATAGCGTACCACCTCGGTGACCGCGAGTTCGATTCTCGGGCATTTCATTGAGAGGTGAGAGATGTGTATTTCTGATGATAGAAGTTTCACTCTCGACGTGGTTCGGAAGTCACGTAAAGCCGTTGGTTCCCATTGCTGAATAACCATACTGGTTCTATACAAAGTAAAAACACCATACAAACAAACAAACAAACAAGCAAACAATCAGTCATTAATATACTCTTTTGTGAACATTTCATTCTTGCTTTGTAATATTCGCGTTCATCAGCAATTTTACTCGATTCAATTCACGAAGAATCAACACGACTCATGATTCGCCGCACTAATTTCCGTTGACGCCGAGCAAACCAAGTCAATATAAATCATGGAGATTCGCTCGGCGTCAACGGGCATCAGTGTGGCGAATCAAGACAAACCAACGCGTACATTGGACTTTATGCGGCGAATCGAGACGAATCATGAATCGTGCTGATTCTTCATGAATTGAATCGATTCGATTCGCTTAGTCAAAACCAAGCCTTATGGGGTCTATATACTTTTTTTTTGTGATGGGATTTAAGTGAGTGAATGAATATTATTCCATATATAAAGGTATTGATTTTCATTCTTAATATATAAAACTAATACCAGTGGGTTAAGCAACGATCAGAGTTAGTCCGTAGATAGTTTGTGGGGAGTATTTATACAAACGGACATTAATTCTATATATATATATATATATATATATATATATATATATATATATATATATATATATATATATATATGATTGAAATTATGTTTTATAACACTGGGTCATGATTACTCACGCCTGAACTACTATATACTAGTTCGATGGTCGAAGTCGTTGAATTATATATATATATATATATATATATATATATATATATATATATATATATATATATATATATATATATATAATTCAACGACTTCGACCATCGAACCAGTATATAGTAGTTCGGGCGTGAGTAATCCATGACCCAGTGTTATAAAACATAACTTCAATCATTTTTATTGCCCTGTTATGTCGTATTTTGACGTTTACGAAGCGAAGTACTCCTTTGTAAAGTGTTCGAAGGATGTTAACTCGTAATTTTGTCCTCATTACGGTATACAAATGATTTTTATAACGGCTGTGAATAGCATTTGAGCTGTACCCTTGTATTTCAAATATTTGACGCTAAAATATGTACATTGAGTTATACTTAAATATATATTATTCTATTGAAATATTAAATATTCTCATAAAAATTCCAGAGAGAGAAGAGAGAGAGAGAGAGAGAGAGAGAGAGAGAGAGAGAGAGAGAGAGAGAGAGAGATGATAATAATAATGCTAAGAAATACGTAATGCCGTGAAAAATACCGAATTATATGAATGATAAATTGTAATATTCGTCTTGAGATATTTATAATTATTACAGGTTATTTATATACTGTGGATTTCTGTCTTACAACAACAACAACAACAACAACAATAATAATAATAATAATAATAATAATAATAATAATAATAATAATAGTAATAATAATAATAATAATAATAATATGCTGGAAGACCTTCATTAATATAGGTTTTATTGAAACTAATGACCATTCAATTCCGTGTTATTTTCTATAGAGGTTTCTCTATTATTCTTATTACTGACGTTTCTCCTGTACTCAAGTAGGCTATTCAAACGCCAAATCGGGATTCATGTTAAAAAAAAAAGAAGAAAAAAGTGGTATTTGTCAAATTGAAATATATTTCACAAAATGCATTATGTATAATATGTTCAATTTGTCAAACTACCACGTTTTTGACATGAATCCCCCATTTGGCGTTTTAATAGGCAATTTGAGTCCAGCAGAAAAATCAGTGATAAGGGATTAGAGAAAATTCTATACAAATTACACGCGGCTGAAATGGCCATTATTTTCCAGCATATTATTATTATTATTATTATTATTATTATTATTATTATTATTATTATTATTATTATTATTATTATTATTATTATTATTATTATTATTATTATCTCCTGTTCGAAAGTTTCATCTACTGATGGAAAATTAGCCATTATTTTCAATAATAATTCAATGATAATAATAGTAAGAAAAAAGTGATAACTGCCCAAAACAAAATTCGACACATCCAGTAAACAACAGATGGGACTCATAAGCCAGAGATAATAATAATAATAATAATAATAATAATAATAATAATAATAATAATAATAATAATAATAATAATAATAACAATAATAAGAAATTGATAACTGTCCAAAATTCGACACATCCAGTTAAACAAGAGATGGGACTTTTAAGCCACAGATAATAATACTGATAATAATAATAATAATAATAATAATAATAATAATAATACTGATAATAATAGTAAAAAGAAAGTGATAACTGCCCAAAATTCGACACATCCAGTTAAACAGGAGATGAAACTTTCCTAACAAGGGATTAACCTTCAACTAGCAACAGTAGGTAGGAGGATCCAGCGCCAAGGTCCCGGAATTTACGATCCCTGCTACGTCAGCTGTTGATAGCCGGGCCCAGTGTTTCGGGTCGCGGGGCTGTAACTTCGGAAGACGAGGGGATAAAACTGATATAATTCATTGGGAGGTGCTTGGAGCTAGGGGAGGAGGGTGGATGGGGTTTTGGGGCATGGAGGGGAAGGGGGGGGAGGGAATTAATTCGAAACCTGTATGGGAGTCACTGAATTTTGGGAATGTGGTTTATTGTGGGTTTACGTAAACTTCTTGGATGGAGTGAAGGTTGAGAATGAAGTATATTATTATTATTATTATTATTATTATTATTATTTATAAAAGGGGTGTGGATAGGGGTTTTGGGGTTTTGGGGTTTTGGGGTTTTGGGGGGAGGGGGCGGGAGAGTATTAACTCGAAACCGGTCACTGAATTTTGGGAATGTGGTTTATTGTGGGTTAACGTTAAGTTCTTGGACGGGGTGAAGGTTGAGAACAATGTATAATTTTTTATGATGATGATAATTATTATTACTATTATTATTATTATTCATAAAAAATCTCATAAATGCTCTTGGTTTTCTTTGTGTTCTATACCGCTTCATACCTAAAGCAGGTATTAAACTAAGTATATTATGTTAAATTATCAGCCAATAGGATTTAAATGGGCTTACAAAACACAAACAAAAAACTGTAAAATATCATGAAAATAATTACCCCAAGAAATATCAGTCCTAGATACCGACCACCGAACTTTGCTGGAGGTCACTATCTAGGAATTCTCGGGCATTCCACTGGGTGGTTAGAGATGTATATTTCTGGTGATAGAAGTTCACCCTCGACGTGGTTCGGAAGTCACGTAAAGCCGTTGGTCCCGTTGCTGAATAACCATACTGGTTCCATACAACGTAAAAACACCATACAAACAAACAAAAACTATCTAGGAAAGATCCAAAATAAAAAAAAATCCTAGATTAAAATAAAAAAAATTAATAACTCTTCATTATGGAAATCGAGATAGCCTCATTACCGGTGACGTAGAAACTATTGCAAGAAATTACTGTAATGCAAAATCGATAATGACGAAATGATAATATGAGTTTGAGATGAGGAATAAAAAAAAAGTATATATTCTCCGTCCATTACGCTAATTCCCCTCTTTATCGTACTTTTTTTCTGAAGTTTTTTTTTTGCTCGCTTAGTCAATAAATGGATGAATTCGGTGGTTCCTTTGTTTTAGGGCGATTTTCATTATCCGGAATGTTCGGTCGTGATAGTGATGTTATAGGCGTCATTATACTGAGAGAGAGAGAGAGAGAGAGAGAGAGAGAGAGAGAGAATATTTACATTCTAATGCATAATTTGCACCTGAAGACAAAGGCTACTTTCCCCCCTCTCTCTCTCTCTCTCTCTCTCTCTCTCTCTCTCTCTCTCTGCATCTTCGATTCCCGAAGCGAGGGATTACGTACCGGATTGTTAGTTGATTGTTGTGGGTCACAAAATGGCTTGTCGGAGTGCACCTCGACGAGGCAGTCTATGGCGAGGTAACTTTGATTAAGCAAGCCTTTGACGAGGGGTAAACCTCGAAGAGGTAATTCTTGATTGGAAGGATTCCTTGACTAGAGAATCCTTCATGAGAATTACCTCGACGAGGCAATTATCGACGACGCAAATTCTTGACGTGCATTACCTCTATGAGGCAATCCTAGAAGAGGCTACTTCGACTTGGCAACCATACGCGAGGGTTGCCTCGACTAGGCCATCACCGACGATGGTTACCTCGGCGAGACAATGACTGACGATGGTTATCTCGAAGAGGTAATCCTAGACGAGGATTACCTCGATGAGGTAATGCTCGGGGATTACGCTGAAAAACAAAGAGATCTCCTGCAAATAAGAGATAAATACATGTTTATTCTTCCTCCTCCCCCTCCGTAACTCCCCCACTCTCCCTCCGTAAACTCCCCCCTCCCCTCCGTAACTTCCCCCCTCCCCTCCGTAACTTCCCCCCCCCCCTCCCTCCGTAACTTCCCCCTCCCCTCCGTAACTTCCCCCCTCCCCCCGACCCAACTCGTATTTACCCATCCGCTGAGAAATCTCATTTCCTGCTCTCCAAAAAGTATTTTTTTTTTTTAGGAAAATTAAATACTCAGAGAAGATTGTAACTGAGGTTGATTCATTACTAGATTCTACGTTTCTGAAAAAAAAAGATTACAAAGTCATATGAAATAAAATCGGCACTTTTCTGGGTAAGTTTTTTTTTCTTTCTTTCTTTACTTTACATGCTTAGGACTGAGTGTCTTGTTCTGTGATTGTGATGATTTCTTGTTTTTTATATATATATTTTCAGTTGAAATTGCCAGGGCTTGATTAAACGTAGTTTAATTATTGCCATTACAAAATAGATACTTCTAGTTATATTCAAGTAATATCTATCTATATATAGATATATATATATATATATATATATATATATATATATATATATATATATATATATATATTATATAATAAGCGAATACTACGGGTATTCGCTTATTTATGAAGTCACGTGCATCTACTGTGATTTTTTAAGCATATATCTATATATATATATATATATATATATATATATATATATATACATCGAGCTACAAATGTTCTTTAATATCTATTTCGCTCTACTTCGGAATAAATATATTTTCATTTATGCTTAACCGAAGTGAAATTTTTTAGGCGATAAGAGAATTGTCGGCTCCCGGGCGCGAACCATCGAAACCAAACAAATACAGGACGGCAGTGAAGCTTTAACCCACACCACCACCGCAAGAGGGTTAAAACTTCACTGCCGTCCTGGATTTGTTTGGTTTTGATGGTTCACGCCCGGGAGCCGACAATCTCTTATCGCCTAAAAAATTCCACTTCGGTTAAGCATATATGAAAATATATTAATTCCGAAGTAGAGCGAATTAGATATTAAAGGACATTTGTAGCTCGATGTATGTATATGAATCACGGTAATGTGATATGTACTCATATATATATATTATATATATATATATATATTGTATATATATATATATATAATATATATATATATATATATATATATATATATATATATATATATATATATATATATATATATATATATATATATATATACACACATATATATATATATATTATATATATATATATATATATCATTTATATATATATATATTATATATATATATATATATATATATATATATATATATATATATATATCAATTTGATAAACACTGCATACATACATACATACATACATACATACATACATACATACATACATACATACATAAATCTTTGTGTAGATGATATCCTATACAATACCATTACCAACGGCATTACCTCCTTACACACCTTATCCTTTTGAAACCACATCCTCCAAGCAAATTGAAAAATCATTTTAATAAGAGAACCAAAAGCACCAAAAAAAGAAAAAAAGAAAAGAAAATCCTATTTCCTTTAGAAATATCAACTATTGGTAAACCTGGAAGTGTTTTTTTCCGGGGAATATTGTCCCAAAGAGAGAGAGAGAGAGAGAGAGCCAGAGATGAGAGAGAGAGAGAGAGAGAAGAGAGAGAGATTCCCGGCCAAAGGAGCCCGTTCCAGCATGCATTTTTACATTGTCTGATCCTGAGTGCTTCCAGTCTTTTCCAGTCAGTCTGGAAGACGCTGAAAGGGCTTCAGAATTGAGTGGAATTTGTTAGCAAGGTGAGGAAGTGGGCGAAGGTGGGAAGTAGGAACGTCAATATGGCGCCTGTGACTTTGTGTGTTAAATATATGTTAAATTTTGTTGAGTATTTGTTGATGGTTGTATGAAGAGAATTTGCATTTGAAAAGAAAAAACCTGTGGAATTGTGTTGAATATATGTTACATTTTTTTATTATTAGTTAAGTTTTTGTAGGAAGAGAATTCGCGTTTGCAAACATTGCCTGTGGAATTATGTAAAATATATTTTATAATTTGTTAAAGTTTTTGTATGTAAAGAATTTTTGCACTGACAAAAATAGCAACTTCAGGAATAATAGAGAAATTTTTCCATATACAAAATGGGTTAAATATATGTTAAATATGTTAGATATTTGTTAAAGTTTTGATTGCAACGAATTTTTGCACGGACAAAATTAGCAACTTCGGGAATACAGAGAATATTTCCCATATAAAAATAGGTTAAATATATGTTAATTGTTTTAAATATTTGTTAATATTTTTTATGCAAAGAATGTTTTTGCATTGACAAAAAAAGTAGTAACTTCAGGAACATAGGGAATACTTTCCATATACAAAATAGGTTAAATATATGTTAAATTGTTTTAAATATTTGTTAATATTTTGTATGAAAAGACTTTATGCACTGACAAAAGTAGTAACTTAAAGACTATAGAGAAAATTTCCCCATATACAAAATAGGTTAAATATGTTAAATTTGTTAGTTATTTGTTAATGTTTTGTAAGCAAAGAATTTTTGCACCGACAAAATTGGGAACTTCAGGAATATAGAGAATATTTCCCATATACAAAATAGGTTAAATATATGTTAAATTGTTTTCAATATTTGTTAATATTTTATATGCAACGAATTTTTGCACCGACAGAATTAGAAACTTCAGGAATATAGAGAATATTTCCCATATACAAAATAGGTTAAATACATGTTAAATTGCTTAGTTATCTGTTAAGTTTTGTCTGAAGAGAATTTTTGCTATGACACGAAGAGCGTAACTTTAGAAATATAGAGAAAATCTAGGAAAGTAATCAAGCTGGCGAGAGAGAGAGAGAGAGAGAGAGAGTAGAGAGAGAGAGAGAGAGAGAGAGAGAGAAAACGACCACACATAATTCTTATTTCAAATGGCAATGTTGATTACGGGCCGGAAGCCGCCGGATTTTCACATTTCACCCGAAATTAAGTTTCATTAAAATCTCATTATCACTTTTGGGAGTAATTAGACGAGTGAGAAAAAACGTAAAAAAAAAAAAAAATGATCGAACGTTATATCGTCGCAAATGAAGCCTGTAGTACGTAGCTAGCGAAAGGGAAGGATGTCGTAGGCAGCGCGCATGCGCCAAGTTCTTGATGTCCAGTTTTGGGGGAATTTTGAAATTTTCCAATATATTTTTGGAAATGAAGATGACATTTGATATTGTTTTGAATGTTGATCGTATAAAGAGTGGTGCGTCTGTTTTTAGGCTATTTCTCTTCAATAATATTAAAAATAATCTACTTCTACTACTACTACTACTACTACTACTACAAATAATAATAATAATAATAATACCCTAGATGCTAATGATATTTATATATGCTATATATAAATATCAACGTTTCCAACCGTTGGAATTCCATTACGCCCTTAGACAATGTCCAGACAAAGATTTGTAAACTCTACGGCGATCATACGTCACTTTTAGTTATCTTATCAATAAATCAGTATTTTTATAAGACATTTCATTATAAGAAGAGTATGAACATCGGCCAGCTATTAGCGAATATCAGCCCTGATGAGAAGAAAATAATAATAATTGAAAAGACCATATATAAAATCAATTCCACTGATGCTGCCATCCTCTTTAACAAAACATGTTTGTGAGGGTCTCCTACTTCTTCATATTATTATTATTATTATTATTTCAGCACTATTAATCTTATAAAGAGTCTTCTCTATCTTTCTGATGACGGCTTTCTCGTTGTTGCTTAGACTGGCGAGCAACGCACCAAAGGGCATGGTAAAATTCGGTTGAGTCATTTGATTTATTATTGCTTATACAATTCTCTCTCTCTCTCTCTCTCTCTCTCTCTCTCTCTCTAACGCGACGTTTTCCTCCTGATCGACAGGACATTATCAAGCGATAATCTGCTGAGGGACTGAATTCCAGTGGTTGTTGTTGTTGTTTAAGATTAAGCTGGCCTTGTGCCAGCACGGGCTCTTGCTCACAGAGCAGCCCGTAAAGTTCCAGTGGCGAGTCCTTCTCCTTTTATCGTGGTGTTGCGAGCTCTCCAGTACGGTCAGAGCACTTCTCCGGTAGGTCGAGTTTTATTGGTTCCCGGGAAGGTGACTCATACGGCGGCGTTGACTAGTCTTGCAGACCTTCTCAGGTAGGGGGTATCACCTGGGGAGCCTCTTGATTGCTTCTACCTGCGTGACGTCACCCTGGTATTATTCTCATGTCCGGTGTTCGTTCCATGCGCGCTGGTACTTTCGTTAGGGAGAGGGGTGTGGTCCTCCTCACACACGTCGGTATCAGGAACGCTTCTTCTTGGGTGGTATTGAGGGGAGGCTTTTCTTCGAGGATGAGCAGCGCTTCTAGGAGACGCAGCGTCGTGGGTCAGGTGCTCTCCCGATGATCTTAGTATTCCTGACGATGTCGTCTCTCGTGATGTTTCTGCGGTGTACTGCAAGGGCGTGCTGCCTAATGGCGCCTCCTGGGCGTGGCAGGAAATCCTTTTGACAGGCGCATCGTCGTCATGCCGATGTAAATCCCAGGGCATCTTTGGGCGGGGCATACGTATCGGTAGACGACGTTGGACTGCTTCAGGGGGTCTCCTGCCGGTGGGGAGGGGTTGTTCTTCATCAGGAGGTCTTTCGTACGCCGATTCTTGTAGTAAATAATGAGGGACACTCTCTTTCCTTCCTCCATGGGGCGGACGTGTTCCTCTATTATTTTCTTCATGGCTGCTTCTTCTTCCTTGTATTGGTGGTGCATGAAGGCTTTATAGAAAAGTTTGATATCCTCCGGGGGCGGAATGTTCCTTCTCTCTTCCTCCGTCATGTACCACTTGTCAAGGGCGGCTCGAGTTTCTCGGTTTACGAGTTTGTTCGAGTACCCATTGTTAATTAGCATCTGGGATGCTCGGTCGAGTTCGAGGTGTGTGTCCTGCCACGTCGAACAGTGCGAGAGGGCCCCTCCTGACGAAGGCCCTGACGGTGGTGGTCTTGAACCGCGCAGGACACTCGCTATCACCATTCAGACAAAAGTCCGAGGTTCGTAGCTTTGGTGTAACGGTCGTCGCCAACTTCTGATTCGTCTTCGTGACAAGGACGTCGAGGAAGGGGAGCCGATCGTTGCTGCTGTACTCGACAGTGAAGTTTGAGTGCGCTGTTCTGCAGGAACTGCTGCCGAAGGGCTTCTACCTCATCCTCGCAGTCGCTTGCACGAAGATGTCATCGATGTAGCGTGCGTATGTGCGGGGACAATCTGTGTGCGAGAAGACCCTTTCTTCCACTTCTCCCATGTAGAAGTTAGCGAAGAGGACTCCTAAGGGGGACCCCATCGCTACGCCGTCCTTCTGGGCGGTACATCTGTCCTCGGTGGGTGGTGAAAGGGGCTCTCTTCGTACAGATATCCAGCAGGGTTCTTAGGAGTCTTCTGGGATGTTAGGGGGTCTCATATCGGGATTCCTATATACCCGCTCCATGATGATCCCTATCGTCTCGTCGACTGGGACGTTGGTGAATAGGGACTCAACGTCTAAGGACGCCATGGTTCCCGCACCGGGGGCAGTCGCGGATCTTCTCCCAAAAATTCTACCGATGAGGTGAGGCAGTACCTGGAGGGGATATAGGGGGTCAGAATTTTATTAAGGCGTTTGGCCAGAGCGTACTCGGGGCAGGCGTTTGGCTGATGATCGGGCGTAGGGGGTTGCCTTCCTTGTGGTCTTCACGTTCCCGTAAAGGTAGCCGAGGCTGTAGTCACCTTGGATGGGCGGGAGGTGTGTGGCATTCGTAGCGGCATTCACGGCTGCGATGACCCGGGTTGGCGTCGCGTTTGATGTCTTCCGTAGGGTTCTTCGTAAGTCTCTCGAACTTAGAGACATCAGACAAGATGGCGTCGAGTTTCTCGAAGTATTCCGAGGTGCTGATGAGCACGAACGCGGCTGTCTTGTCTGCACGCCTTACGGTGATGTCTTCTTTCTTCTTCAGATCTGCGGCTGCCTCTTCATCTCTTTGGTGTAGATACCGCTCGAGTATGACCCCCTGTCCGTAAGGGCCTCTGCTAGCAGAAGAGGTTGAAGGGCGTCCGTCGTTGTTAGGATCTTCTTTGCTTCCAACTGCTGAATCGAGGTCGAGGAGCATCTCAATCTCCAGGCGTTTCTCGTGTTTCTTCGGTTTTGACATGAAGTGGCAGTTAGTCCGAGGTTTAATAGATCATTTTGTTCAGGGGTGGGCTGGTATGGAGTGAGGTTGATATACCTCTGTGTCTTTTCTTGAATGCGACAAGCTTGCGGGTTACGCCCCTAACCCGGTTACGCATGTCTTCTTCGCTTAGGTAGGCAAGGCGCGCGTTAATATCTTCGTAGGTGGGAGGCTCGCGCTGGTCCTCCGCTCGGTCGTCTGGTTGTGGTGGTGGTCTCTTGCAGGGGTGTCGTGTCTGGTATTGTCATCAGGATCAGGGCGGACAGCTTCAGCACGTATTTCCGCCCATTCTTCTCGCAGGCGGTGATGTTCCTCCTTCAGGGTCTTCATATCGGCAGTCTTCTCCCGTAGTTGCCGCTGTAGGAGGGACGTTCTGAAGTCCCTGGTCCTTTCTTCATTTCTTGCTGTGGGGTCGTGCAGCCTGATGTTTGTATATTTCGGAAGGAGACCCTCTCGTAGACATGTTTTTGTTAAAATAACTGCTGCTTCAGCACTATTAATCTTATAAAGAGTCTTCCTCTATCTTTCTGATGACGGCTTTCTCGTTGTTGCTTAGACTGGCGAGCAACGCACCAAAGGGCATGGTAAAATTCGGTTGAGTCATTTGATTTATTTATTGCTTATACAATTCTCTCTCTCTCTCTCTCTCTCTCTCTCTCTCTCTCTAACGCGACGTTTCCTCCTGATCGACAGGACATTATCAAGCGATAACTGCTGAGGGACTGAATTCCAGTGTTGTTTGTTTTTGATTTAGCTGACCTTGTGTCAGCACGGGCTCTTGCTCACAGTGGCGAGTCCTTCTCCTTCTCCTTTTATCTGTGGTGTTGCGAGCTCTCCAGGACGGTCAGAGCACTTCTCCGGTAGGTCGAGTTTTATGGTTCCCGGGAAGGTGACTCATACGGCGGGCGTTGACTAGTCTTGCAGACCTTCTCAGGTAGGGGGTATCACCGGAGCCTCTTGATTGGCTTCTACCTGCGTGACGTCACCCCTGGTATTATTCTCATGTCCGTGTTCGTTCCATGCGCGCTGGTACTTTCGTTAGGGGAGAGGGGTGTGGTCCTCCTCACACACGTCGGTATCAGGAACGCTTCTTGGGTGGTATTGAGGGGAGGCTTTTCTTCGAGGATGAGCAGCGCTTCTAGGAGACGCAGACGTCGTGGGTCAGGTGCTCTCCCGATGATCTTAGTATTCCTGACGATGTCGTCTCTCGTGATGTTTCTGCGGTGTACTGCAAGGGCGTGCTGCCTAATGGCGCCCTCCTGGACGTGGGCAGGGAAATCCTTTTCTCATAAAATAATAAAAAGAAGTAAAAAAAAAAAAAAAAAAAAAACTGCTACGTCAACTAAAAGAACATTCCACCAAAAACCATTATTATTATTATTATTATTATTATTATTATTATTATTATTATTATTATTATTATTATTATTATTATTATTAACTAAAACATCGACATCCTCTTAAAAAAAGGACTAACAAAAGCTCTGCTACGTCAACTGAAAGGTTCCTTTCACCAATACCAATATTATTATTATTATTATTATTATTATTATTATTATTATTATTATTATTATTATTATTATTATTATTATTATTATTATTATTATTATTTTTTTTTTGCTCTATCACAGTCCTCCAATTCGACTGGGTGGTATTTATAGTGTGGGGTTCCGGGTTGCATCCTGCCTCCTTAGGAGTCCATCACTTTTCTTACTATGTGCGCCGTTTCTAGGACCACACTCTTCTGCATGAGTCCTGTAGCTACTTCAGCCTCTAGTTTTTCTAGATTCCTTTTCAGGGATCTTGGGATCGTACCTAGTGCTCCCATGATTATGGGTACGATTTCCACTGGCATATCCCATATCCTTCTTATTTCTATTTTCAGATCTTGATACTTATCCATTTTTTCCCTCTCTTTCTCTTCAACTCTGGTGTCCCATGGTATTGCGACATCAGTGAGTGATACTTTCTTCTAGATTTTGTCAATCAACGTAACGTCTGGTCTATTTGCACGTATCACCCTATCCGTTCTGATACCATAGTCCCAGAGATCTTTGCGTGATCGTTTTTCTATCACTCCTCATGGTTGGTGCTCGTACCACTGATTACTGCAAGGTAGCTGATGTTTCTTGCACAGGCTCCAGTTGGAGGGCTTTTGCCACTGAATCATGCCTCTTTTTGTACTGGTTCTGTGCAAGTGCCGGACATTCGCTTGCTATGTGGTTTATGGTTTCATTTTTCGTATTGCACTTCCTACATATGGGAGAGATGTTATTTCCGTCTATCGTATTTTGAACATATCTGGTTCTTAGGGCCTGATCTTGTGCCGCTGTTATCATTCCTTCAGTTTCCTTCTTGAGCTCTCCCCTCTGTAGCCATTGCCATGTGTCATCGCTGGCTAGTTCTTTAGTCTGTCTCATGTATTGTCCGTGCATTTGGTTGTTGTGCCAGTCCTCTGTTCTGTCTGTCATTCTCCTGTCTCTGTATATTTCTGGGTCTTCGTCTACTTTTATTAGTCCTTCCCATGCACTCTTTAGCCACTCGTCTTCACTGGTTTTCAGATATTGCCCCAGTGCTCTGTTCTCGATGTAGACGCAGTCCTGTATACTTAGTAGTCCTCTTACTCCTTCCTTTCGTGTTATGTATAGTCTGTCCGTATTTGCTCTTGGGTGTAGTGCTTTGTGTATTGTCATATGTTTCCTGGTTTTCTGATCTATGCTGCGGAGTTCTGCCTTCGTCCATTCCACTATTCCTGCGCTGTATCTGATTACTGGCACTGCCCATGTGTTTATGGCTTTTATCATATTTCCGGCGTTTGAGTTTTGATTTGGGTATCGCCTTGAGTCTCTGCATATATTCTTTCCTGATCGTGTCCTTCTTCTCTTGGTGTTTTATATCCCCCTTCTCCTTCCATTATTCCCAGGTATTTGTATCCCTGTCTCATCTATGTGTTTGATGTTGCTCCCATCTGGTAGCTTTATCCCTTCGTTCTCATTATTATTATTATTATTATTATTATTATTATTATTATTATTATTATTATTAATTATTATTATTATTATTATTATTATTATTATTATTATTTTATTTATTTATTGATTTTTTAATCACAGTCGTCCATTCGACTGGGTGGTATTTGTAGTGGTGGGGGTTCCATGGTTGCATTTTTCTCACCATGTGCGCTGTTTGCAGCAGCACACTCTTCTACATGAGTCCTGGAACTACTTTGGCATCTAGTTTTTCCAGGTTCCTTTTCAGGGATCTTGGGATCGGGGCTAGTGGGTTATATGTACAATTTCCACTGGGCATATCCCATATCCTTCCTATTTCTGATTTCAGGTCTTAATACTTATCATATTTTTTCTCTTTATTCTATTATTATTATTATTATTATTATTATTATTATTATTATTATTATTATTATTATTATTATTATTATTATTATTATTTTGGTCTATTACAGTCCTCCAGTTCGACTGGGTGGTATTTAGAGTGTGGGGTTCCAGGTTGTATCCTACCTCCTTAGAGTCCATCACTTTTCTCATATGTGCACTGTTTTCCAGGAGCACACTCCTCTGCATGAGTCCTGGAGCTACTTCAGCATCTATAGTTTTTCTAGGTTCCTTTTCAGGGATCTTGGGATCGTGCCTCCTATGTAGTGTCCCTATGATTATAGTACAATTTCCACTGGCATATCCCATAACCTTCTTATTTCTGTTTTCAGGTCTTGATACTTATCCAGAATAACATATTCGCCTTCAGACACTGACAATAAGGCAAGATAGACAAAATAAATATATATAAAAATCTCCAATAAGATTAAATGGACACAATGACCACGATTATGACCCCAGGTCAAGAGGGTGCTTATTGATTCCCCCAAAAAGGTATTCTACGAATTACCCCCACCCCCAGGGGCCAAAGAGGTCTCATTAAAAAGTTTCGAGTCGAGAAGTGGGGTAAGAATTAGTTCTCTACGACATTCCACTGCAGGCTATTTGGGGACGGGGAGAATTCTAGGGTTTCTCAGATATTAGGGGAGGTCTTTGGAGGGATTATTAAACCTTGTGTTTTTTGGAGGATATTTGTATGTTTTCCATTTCAATAAATGGAATGTGAATGTGTGTATATATATATATATATATATATATATATATATATATATATATAATATATTCATATATATGACTGGTAAAAATATTCTGTTACAACAGATTTCTATCTAATAAAAGTCAAAAATATAGAGAAAATACGATATTTCAGAGACTGCTGTCTCTCTCTCTTCAGGTAGATGAGAGAGAGACAGCAGTCTCTGAAATATATATATATATATATATATATATATATTATATATATATATATATATATGTATCATACATGTTATATTCTCATATCGGTTATGAAATATAACCTTAGCATCTTCTTGTTTTTCATTACCGTAAGAATAACAATTAGGAAGAAATAAAAATAAAATGAACAGAATACTAAAAAAAAAAAAAATAAAAAAAAATAAATAAAACAGCACTTCCACCTTCATCAGCTGTCATTATCCCTAGCTTCAGGGAACACTAATTTCTTTCAGGGAATCTCCCTAGCCCTCCATAGCCCTTTCAGCGGTGGGGGTGAGGGACAAATTGTAATTAAGGAGAGAGAGAGAGAGAGATCTACGAGTAGTACTAGACAAGTGGGAGAAATTGGTTCCTTTTGTCATTTGATTACAGGGATTTTTTTAATGGAGGGGGGGGGGTGTTTGGGGGTTAGGGGGGAAGGCAGGAGATTCGTTAATTCCTCGCGTCATTTCGTTCCCCTTTTTTTTTTTATTTTTTTTTATCGACCTGAAGCATCGGAGGGAATATATTGAAGAAGAGCGCTAGATTGAACGTCTGGCTCAGAAGCCTCTCTCGTTCCAACGGTGTATTGGCAGCTGTCGTAGCGAGCATCGTAGTTTCGATGATTTTCTTTTTTTTCGTTTGGTTATAGGATGGTTTTTTCCTGTTATAGGACACTACCTGGTTATGATGCTCGTTATATGAACGAGATTTCTGTTGACGTATGCTAGAACTCTGTTATTCCGATGGACATTGAATGAATTATAGCTAAATGTAGAGATTGTCCATATCTATGTCTCTCAGTCTAACGAAGTATTATCAGCATCGTCGACCTAATTATTTATTTTTATTACGAAATATTCTTTCAGTAATAGGACGCTGCCCAGTTAAGATACAGATTTCGCGAACTTCATCCTCTTATTTACGAGTGCCAGAATGCTATTATTCTTTTAATTAAATGGAATAAATATAAAGTCGAATATTGGACTTGACCATCTCTTCAAGACTCGTTCCAACGGAGTATTGGCAGCTGACTGTAACGAGCATCAAAGATTTAATTTTGTTTTGCTTGATTATGAGATATTTGTCAGTAACAGGACAATGCATTTGTAAACTAATGATTTGATAGAGCAAACCCTTTTATGTACGAAGGTTAGAAGGCTGTTATTATACTGTAAAGGGAATAAATTTAAGTTAACTGTTGAAATAAACCAACTCTTCAAGACCATCGTTCCAAATAGTTATTAGCAGCTGTCTGGACCTACCAGCTTAGATAAATGCATTCTAGCTCTTGATTACGAGATATTTTTCATCAAATACAATACAGCCTAGTTAAGATTGTTTTCGTAAGCCATATCCTCATGTTGACGAATGCTAGAATACTGTTATTTTAACGGAAGGGGCATAAATTAAATATGAATTTTGAGATAAACCACCTCCTCGAGAGACGGTCGTTCCAGTGTGGTATTGGCAGCTGTCTTTGACGAGAATCTTCAGTTAATGCGTGGTAATTTTTTATCACAAGGTATTTTTCGGCAATAGAGTTAGCTTTGGTAAAAGAATGATTTAGCAAACCAAGCCCTTTTGTTTATGAAGGCTAGAATGCTGTTATTTTAATATAAAATGGATAAATTAATGTATAGTTTTGGGATAAACCACCACTTCGTGATTCGCTCCAGCGGAGTATTGGCAGCTGTCTAGACTTACCAGCTTAGTTTAATACCTTTATCTTTTATTACGAGATATTTCTCAGTAAGAGAATAGAGCCCAGTTAAAAGACTAATTTTGCGAATTAAATACTTCCGTTTAAGTAAGCTGAAGCCGTAATTCTAGCAATAAAGGGAATATATAAATTAAAATAAAGTCTTCTGAGATGAACCACACTCCTTGAGACTCTCTCTCTCGTTCCCAGTAAGGTATTGGCAGCTGCCTCTTACCTGCTCGCCAGCACGGAACGCCTCCCCATTTCTTACGATGGGTTGGTTTCGAGGCAGACAGGAACCCCTCCCCCTCCCCTCCCCCCACCCTCTAAAAAAGGCAGGTCATGAAAATCGGTAAAAGAGGAATAAAAGAGGATGTAGTATGAGGAACAGAGGTGGGATGATGTCGACGAGATAAGAGAGATAATGGAATGAATGAAGTTAGTATATGAAATAGTGAAGAAGAGGTGATAAAATGTAAATAATAAGGTATATAGTGCAATGTTCATGAATGAAGATATACAACAGAAAGGAATAAAGTCGAGAAGATAAAGAAATATTAAGAATATGTACTAATGAAAAAAAATGGAGAGAATGTAAAAGATTAAGATGGAATATCACAGAAGAATAGAATTAGATATTTATTATTATAGAAATTTAATTATAAATAAGAATGAGATAGAATGTTTCGAGAGCAAAAACGAAAAGATAAATGAATCAAAATGAAGAGACTATATAAAAACAATATATAATAGGCGATAAGATGATAAAATATTTGGAATAACCAAATAGAATTAGAAGATAGACGAATAATATTTGATCGAAGCAAAAATGAAAAGCTAAATAAATAAAATGATGAGAATAAATAATAAGTATATAAGAGGAGGCAATAGAAGATAACATACACTGGAATCAAAGTGAAAAATAAAACAAATGTATAAATAATATCGAATTATTTGCATAAATAAAATTACCGAATTTAAAGTAATAAAAATCTATGACTTAACGAATGACAACAAACGATAATTAAGAAACAACAAAAGGGAATTATGAGAGAAAAAGACGCTGAAAACACAAAAGAATCGAGTTGGGTGACGGAGATTTTGTTTTTTTTTGTTTTTTTTAGGGATTCTTTTTAGGGAATTTCTTTTCTCTTTAGGGAATTTTGTTCTTTTTTGGGGAATGTTTTTTGTTCCTCCTAATTGGTTCGATTCATTTCCTTGAAAATGATTCTCGCTGGAAGAAGGGATGTGGCCGAAAATGGATTAACAGGCCCTCCACCCCCCCTTCTCTCTCTCTCTCT
>NC_061104.1:1774858-1784928 GCF_015104395.2 Macrobrachium nipponense
TTGATGCACGATTTTATTATCACTGATGGGTTGTGTGTCCATGTACAATTATTTTTTGCATTGTTTTGTATTATTGTTAGTGTATATATATATATATATATATATATATATATATATATATATATATATATATATATATACATATATATACATATACATAATTGTATAATTATAGATATATATGTGTGCGTATGATATATATATATGTAATTAAATGAATGTATCATTTACATTCTTCAAAAAATGTGAATGATACATTACTTTTTTTGGTCAGTAACTGGACGGGTAACCCAGTTACCCTGTGTTTTTAAATCTGCGCATTACCGCAATAATAATGATAATAATACTAACAATAATAATAACTAATATTTATTATTATTATTATTATTATTATTATTATTATTATTATTATTATTATTATTATTATTATTATTATTATTCCAACACCTCGCAGAATGAACACGAACAAATACGAACCAGAATGAAAATCGCCAAAAAAAAAAAAAAAAAACAAAAAAAAAACTGGTGTCACAGAACAGCTCCCAAGAATTTTCTCATTTCCTTCAGAGTCAATAAAGTGTCGATATGACGTCACGTCTTTCAAGCGCCATTGCTTGACAATGGACTTCGGCAGGGTAGTCAAAGTCCTTCGTCAAGATTTGTGTTTTTGTTTTGTTTTGCTGTTTCGTGTTTTTTTTTCCTGTGGTTTTTTAGTTTTTGTGTGTGTGTGTTTTTGTCATTTTCGTGTTTTTTGTGACCGTGTTTCGCGTTTATTTTCGGTTTATTTTTTTTCTGTTTCGTGTTTATTTTTCTGTTTCGTGTTTCCATTTGTCTGTTTCGTGAGTTTTGGTCTGCGTTTAGTGTTTTTTTGTTTCGTGTTTATTTTGCTTCCTGTTTTTCGTCAATGTTTCGTGTTTTTGTTTTGTTTTTGTTTCATGTTTTCATTTGTCTGTTTCGTGATTTTTGGTCTGTGTTTCGTGTTTTTTTTTTTGTCTGTGTTGGTCTGATTTTCAAGTTCTTTTTTGTTTTTTCTCCGGTTCGAGTTTTTTTTTGTCTGTTTCCTATTTTCCTCTGCGTTTCGTTTTTTCTGTCTCTGCTTAGTGATTTTTGCCTTCTTAATATTTTTCCATCTGTTTCGTGTTTTTTTAATCTGTCTTTCGTGGTTTTTTTTTGCTGTAAATCATTCATATTGTTGCTTATTTTTTAATTTTGTCATTTTTTACATCCAATTTAATCCATAGAATTTCAATAAATTCCGTGAGTTTTAAGTAAGCCTTTTTGACTAACAATTCCTCAGTTATACTGCATCTAAACCTTATCTAGACCCAGCAGAATTTAGTGTTTGAATATTCCATCTGTAGAGCCGGACAGATATGTACATTGAAATTACCCTTTTTTAAAATTTTAAACATTTTTTAAACAAATAGTTCCGGAGATCTTCAAAAGACCCTCTTCTTCAAAAGACCTTTTTTTCCTTTTTTCCTTATAAAATCCTAAAAGTTAAAATCTAACAAGAGTGTTTGTTTAACCATCAGAAAGCATCCATAGTATATTATTTAAAGGATATAATCCTTCAAACTGGAACAAATCTAATGAAAACATCTTGAAAATAATTGAAGAAGTTCCAATAAAATCCAAGTGGTCAAGAGACTCTAAAGAAAATATACATAAACCAACATATTCCGACAAAGAAAATGAATAAGGTGAATCTTGTGAATATACTAATTGATGCATTAGGAAAAAGAATGCCAAAAGCATGCAAACTGTGTAAGGTTTGGTATAGCATAGTCAATCCACAAAACCTAATCAGAAAATGTGCTGCATGCAACATTCCGACCCATCCACCAGTGTGCTGAGGTAATACAAGATTTGAGAAAAGATACAAGAATTTTTTTGTTCAACATGTCTATCATGGATAGACAATGTTATTAAATCAAGATTGAATGTACAAATAGTTGAGGATGAAGAAGAAGAGGAAGAGAAGAAGAAGAAGAAAAAGAAGAAGAGAAAACGGAAGAGAAGTAAACAAAAATGAAATGACAGAAAAAAATAAGGAAACAAAGAACAAAGATAAAAGTATGGATGCAGAGATACTCATTGATACTACATATGAGGCAATAAAGCAGCATACCTACGAAGAAATAAATTACGATATGACAACAGAAAAGCAAATCCCGAAGAGGCTCTACCCAGATCTATACAATGACGGAAAGAGGAAAAAATAGACAAGAAGACAAAATCTGCAACCTTTTGAAAAGAGGGAATTGCAGATTTTGGAGAAAGATGTTACTACAACATCCTAAGATATGTCAAAAAACTATGAAATATATGGTAAATGTGCATACTTAGATGGATATGGGGATGATTGCAGAGATCTGCATCCAAAAATATGTAAAAACCTAAAAGAAGGAAAAGGATGTAAGTTCGACAAAAAATGCAAATATATGCACCCTGTAGCCATGAATCATAATCAAATAAATAACAACCAAGTAATAAAATCCAAAATAAGAAAGAAACAAATAAGAGAGAAATCAAGAATATCAGGTAAAAGAGAAAAGCAAACCACCAATGAGATATGCAGAGGTGGTCAGCAAAAAATTTCAAAGCATCAGCTCCGAAATTCTACTCAAGAGATAATAACTGTATTTATTATGCAAGAGGATATTGCAGAACGGAGAAAATTGCAGATTCAGACACAAATTAATAATTATGATGAAGGAAGGATCAAATATTATGGAAAAGTTGGATTTTTTTAATGTCAGAATTTCTGGAAATGAAAAAGAACAACATACCAGAACAGGAAAGAGACATGGGAAAATCCTTATTACTATCAGTATTAAATGAAGGAGAAAACACGCAAACCATCATAGTGATGAATGCGCAGGGTTTAGTTACGAGTAACTCAAAAAGAAAAATAGAGTACTTAGAAGAACTCAACCCAAAATGAAAAGAAAATAGATATAATGAATATAAGTGAAACCTGGTATTCCCAAGAGACTGGGAATGATGATCAAATAAAAGGGTTCCAAACTTATAGATCAGATAGAAAAATAGGAATCAAGGGGGACCGCAATATATGGGAAAGACAAAAAACAAGGAAAAATATATGAGAAATATAGTAACTCAGAATGTGAACATAATAGCGGTAGAATTTGAATCTGAAAAATTGATGAACATAGTAATATATAGACCTCCTAATACTAAAGAGTTTGGACATAATAAGTGAAAAATTGGATGATATATGTAGAAATCACAAGGACTGGACTATTCTCCTATCTGGTGACTTTCAACTTTCCTTCGTAGAATGGGAAAAGAACGAATAGGAGATTGTGGTTGTACTTATACATATAAAAAAGAGAGTAATAGTAGTGCAGAAGATAAGAGGCAATTTGAAAAGCTATTAGATATGCTACTAGAATACAACATTCAACAAATAAATCACCTGCCAACAAGAAAGGAAAATACTTTAGACCTAGTTATTTGAACGAACGAATGAATTATGTTGAAAGAAATAATAGTTTTATAATGCGAGTATTTCAGACCATAATGTCATAGAATTAACAGTTCATTCCAAAGCAATGTGAAATAGAGATAAGCAAGAATGAAAAAGTGGGAAGGATATGGAAAATACAACTTCTACAGTAAAAATATAAAATGGTCAGAAATTAATGAAGAATTAAACAAAGATTGGGATAACATTTTCGTAAGTGATGACATAAGGTAAATACGGAGATATTATATAAAATATTGGAGATAATAGTGGCAAAAAATATATCCGAAGAAGAAAGTAAACATCATTCATGCATACCAAGAGACAGAAGGATCTTGTTCCAGAAAATCAGAAGTGGAAAAAAGGTCTTGCAAAAGAAAAAAATGCATGGAAAGTTAGTAGTGAACTAAAGTTAAAATAAGATGTAGAAAATGCAGAACAAAAGTATTATACAATCAAAGAAAATGGAAAAACGGGACTTGGAAGAAAAACCCTATTAAATATCAAGCACAAAACCCCAAACTATTATACATATGCGAAGAAGATGAATAAAAGAAGAATAGAAATAGCCCTCTGAGAATTGAAGGGAGATTAACGAATGAAAAAAAGAGAAATTTGCAACATACTGGCAGAACGATACTAAGAGAATTCACCCCTAGAATAGATAATGAAGATAATGATATAGAAGTAGGGATGAAAATAGTGAATATTTAGCTGACATAGATATTAATGAAGCTGATATTGTGCAGGCTATTAAATGAAATTAAAAATGGAGCTGCTGCAGGGCCTGATGGAATTCCTGCTAGTTTTGTTAAAGAAAGTAGTTCATTCTATCGCAAAAGCCACTTGCAATATTATTAAGACAAAGTGTAGATACAGGCAAGATATATGATGAGCACAAATTAGCATATATTACCCCTACTTTCAAAAGTGGATCAAGACTAGAGGCAAGTAATTATAGGCCTGTGAGTCTAACTCACAGATATTATGAAAGTGTATGAAAGGGTAATGAAGAAAAATATTATGAAACATTTAATAAAAAATATTTGTTTAATAAAGGACAACATGGTTTCGTACCCGGAAAAAGTACACAAACCCAACTGTTAGTCCACCGTGAAAACATATTCAAAAAATATGAAAAGCGGAAATGAAAACAGATGTGGTTTATTTTAGACTTTGCAAAAGCTTTTGATAAAGTAGACCATAAATATATTAGCGAAGAAAATTAGAAAACACAATATCGTGGATAAAGTAGGAAGATGGTTTTTAAAAGAATTTTTACACAACAGAAAACATGATAGTTTATTGCAAACGACGAGAAATCGGAATGAAGCCAAGGTAATATCCGGTGTGCCGCAAGGTACGGTGTTAGCTGCAATACTGTTTGTTTATTATGATTGAAGACATAGACAATAATGTTAAAGATTCGGGTAGTGAGTAGTTTCGCAGATGACACAAGAATA
Organism: Macrobrachium nipponense; assembly: GCF_015104395.2. Lineage (NCBI taxonomy): Eukaryota > Metazoa > Arthropoda > Malacostraca > Decapoda > Palaemonidae > Macrobrachium > Macrobrachium nipponense. The sequence goes on from NC_061104.1 coordinate 1,779,812, forward strand.
AGTAGAGAAATTACTTGTGATGAAAGATAGGAACGCTCTACAAAGAGACCTTAACAAAGTTATTATGATTGGGCAGAGGTAAATAGGATGGTTATTTAACTCTGATAAATTTGAAATCAATAAATTATGGAGACAGACAAAGAAAGCTATATCATAAGGGACCTAATAATGAGACCAATCACAAATAAGGAAGCAGTTTAAAGACCTTGGTGTGATGATGAATAGGAACATGTTATGCAATGATCAAATAGCAACTCTGTTGGCAAAATGTAAAGCAAAATGGGAATGTTGTTACGGCACTTCAAAACAAGAAAGCTGAACACATGATTATGCTGTATAAAACATATGTTCGTAGTCCACGTGAATATTGCAATATGATATGGTACCCACACTATCAAAAGGATATTGCACAAATAGAGAGTGTACAAAGGTCCTTTACAGCTAGAATAGAAGAAGTTAAGGACCTAGACTACTGGGAAAGACTACAATTCTTAAAATTATATAGTCTAGAAAGGAGAAGAGAACGCTACATGATAATTCAGGCATGGAAACAGATAGAAGGAATAGCAGAAAATATCATGGAACTAAAAATATCAGAAAGAGCAAGCAGAGGTAGATTAATAGTGCCCAAAACTATACCAGGAAAAATAAGGAAAGCACACAGGACATTAATCCACTACGCACCAGCATCGATAATGCAGCGTCTATTCAATGCGTTTGCCAGCTCATCTGAGGAATATATCAGGAGTGAGCGTAGATGGTTTTTAAGAATAAGCTCGACAAATATCTAAACTGCATCCCAGACCATCCAAGATTGGAAGATGCAAAATATACCGGAAGATGTACTAGCAACTCTCTGGTAGACACTAGAGGTGCCTCACACTGAGGGACCTGGGGCAACCCGAACAAGATGTAGGTCTGTAAGGTCTGTAAGAATTCCGAAAGAGTAAATATTTCTTAACAATCTCGGGCGCTTTTGGCACCTAATTCGTTCAGTCTTTGTAGCGGAAGTGGGTCAAAATAAGACGTAAAAAAAATTAGGGGGGGGGGGGGGGAAGGCCCCCTGTATTTGACTTCCGTAGATCGTCACCTTTATTTTTCCCTTTCGAAAAAAAAAAGACAACATAAAAGTTCAGAAGGTGTAGACGCTATTTACAGAAGCTTCTTATGAACTCTACCACCCGCGCGGTAAGAAGAAACCCAAACACTTCCAGTCTGTTTTAAGAAATTCACGCGTTTTTGAGAAATGCCATAACAACAAGGGCAAACTCTGGCATTCAGCTCGGAGTGCCGAAATCAATGAAAGTAATCGCATGGACAAACTTATATATACCTATATAGCCGTAGCTGACAGCAGAGGCGAGAATCTTGGTTTAAGATGTCGTCAGGTCGACTCTAAAGGAACTTTGGCGTGATGGAACCGCCAAGACTTTCGACCGAAGAAAAGTCTTAAGCCTCTTACGAACACATTCTTCGACCTCGGCCAACAGAAAGCTTGTGCAGGCGTCACAAAGTTGTGGGTTAGGTATATTACATTTTTTATTTTTATATTTTTTAATTTTTTTTAAAGCCTATGTTTTTCAGAAATAACCGAGATGACGGAAGTGATGCATTTATTGGAAATTACTTTGTAAATATATATAAAAAGAATTAGTTTATGATTGCTACTGTGATATATATATATATATATATATATATATATATATATATATATATATATATATATATATATATATATATATACACACACACACACAACACTCATCAAAAAAAAAAAAAAAAAAAAGCAAAGGAAATACACCCGCCTTAAAAGCTTTCCGCTGTAATTTACTCAGAAGGCGACATTATCGAGAATTATTGAAATCCAATTTTGTAATGGATATATATATTCCGGTGATTTTCGTCGAATATTGAGCGTAATACTGAGATGTTGTACACGGGAGATGGTTAGCGTCCATTCTCAATACGGAACTGGTGAATTATTATTATTATTATTATTATTATTATTATTATTATTATTATTATTATTATTATTATTATTATTATTATTATTATTATTATTATTATTTGTACTTCATCAAAACCATTTTCATCTGTAGGCCCGTATATTTTTTTAAACAAGGAAAATCGCTCGGTAATTTATGCACACCTGTTACAGGTGTGTCCTAGATTATTCTACTGCCTGCCACTGAATAATTACGCCACGAAGCTGAAGAGAGAGAGAGAGAGAGAGAGATCTATTACCGTTTTCTTTCGAGTTTCTCATCTCCGGGAGATGAGTCTTTCCAGCATCCGACTAGTTAAATTCTTCTTCTTCTTCTTCTTCTTCTCCTCTTTCAAAGGAGATCCGCCATCATAAGATTTAATTGACTTCTTCGCTATGCAAATATATTTAATTGCCTGCCTCGGAACGGACAATTACCCTGTTCTTTGAAGATTCCATCTCGTCTCGAGTGGTGAGTGAGTGTCTTCGCCTGCATTGATACATGTGTGTTTGTGTGTGTGTGCGCGCGTGTACACACACACACACCATAACATATATATTCATATATGTATTTAAATATATATATCTATATATATATATATATATATATATATATATATATATATATATATAAATAAGTATAATGTAACACACACACACACATACATACATATATATATATATATATATATATATATATATATATATATAATATATATATATATATAATATAATGCATTTGCAATGCGCTGATAATTTACATAATTTTATATATTACCTTTGTTTTCTTAAACATTTAAAGATAAAATTAATAGAGATATTTAAAAAAAAAATGCCATAATTCTAACCTAGGCTTTATTCCAGTCTCTCTCCCTTAAATAACTGTGGGAAGTGAGTCTCCCAGCAGCTCCACAGAGCGTAAAATGTGGGAAGGTACAGCTTAGCGGGTGTAACGACGCCCCTCTTATTATCACCACTCGACGCACTTTTATCTCATCCAGACCACTTTGGGCTCCCCCTCCTCCCCCTTTTTTTTCTCAAAAGCCTGACGCGAAGTGGCACTCGGTTTCAAACGCCCCCCTAGAATAAGACAATAGACGCTGCTCCTCTCATCTCTCTCTCTTTCTCTCTCTTTCTGACTCTCTCTTTGATATTTCAATTTATCTTTCTTCTAACCTTGTAGATTTATCCCCCCTCTCTCTCTCTCTCTCTTTCTCTCTCTCTCTCTCTTTGATATTTCAATTTATCTTTCTTCTAACTTGTAGATTTATCCTCTCTCTCTCTCTCTCTCTCTCTCTCTCTCTCTTTGATATCTCTATTTATCTTTCTTCTCACCTTGTAGAATTATCCTCTCTCTCTCTCTCTCTCTCTCTCTCTCTCTCTCTCTCTCTCTCTCTTTGATATTTCAATTTATCTTTCTTCTAACCTTGTAGATTTATCCTCTCTCTCTCTCTCTCTCTCTCTCTCTCTCTCTCTCTCTCTTTGACATTTCAATTTATCTTTCTTCTAACCTTGTAGATTTATCCTCTCTCTCTCTCTCTCTAAAATACTTATACTCTATGTCTCTTTGTTAATCCTATTTAGACATATGGAAATCATAAATTTTTTTTCTTCAAATCTTGTGTATTGTCTCTCTCTCTCTCTCTCTCTCTCTCTCTCTCTCTCTCTCTCTAAGAAGAAGAAGGCTCAAGCCCCTTTCGTCAAGCTGCTTTCGAAGGAAAGGAAAAACACTTATCTCTAAGACCATTTGAAGATAAGTAGAAAACTGTACTTAAAAAGGAAGTAATTCTCTTTTGATAGTTTGTTTCATCTCGTGAGATGAATTACTCTCTCTCTCTCTCTCTCTCTCTCTCTCTCTCTCTCTCTCTCTCTCTCTCTCTCTCTCTCTGTCTCTCTCTCTCTCTCGAAATCATTAGGCAATTTAATTAAAACAAATAGCTTTAATTGCCTGCAAGGAAAATGGGTAATTACCCGAGTGTGTACAGGTTTAGTAGCTTTAAAAGTGTACCTTTCTTAATTATTTTTGCTAAATGTCTCTCTACGATGATCAAAATAATTTAAGAACTCATTTGTTTTTTGTTGTTGTTGTTATTATTATTATTATTATTATTATTATTATTATTATTATTATTTTAAAGGGGTCCACAATAATTAAAATGTTAAAAGTTCGTGTGTAATTTTTAAAAAGTTTATAAAAGCTTTCGAACCCTTCTCTGGGTTCAGCTTAAAGTGTTTATATTTTTATTATTGTGGACCCCTTAGAACATTGTATATACTCTCTTGATATAGAGTTATTCCCAACATTTATTATTATTATTATTATTATTATTATTATTATTATTATTATTATTATTATTATTATTATTCAGAAGGTGGTCCCTATTCATATGGAACAAGTCCACCAAAAGGGCCACTAGTTTGAAATTCAAGCTTCCAAAGAATATTATGGTGTTCATTTTGAAATACATAACAGAAATTAACAGGAATTAGAAAGAACAGATCAGTAATTAGAAAAGAAAAAAAGGAATTAGTATACAAATAAATAAATAAATAAAAAGATAAAAAATATAAGAAAATCATATTTACGCTGTATTCACAACTGAGATATTTTGGCTATATGAAACGATTACTTAATGCTATCAAATGATATTCGGGCTCCAAAATCAAGCGGAATTGTTTTATCAGGAAGCACCGTAACGGGCAAGGGAATACGAAGGAAAGTGGAGAGTTCTCTATCTTGTATGGATTAATTTATCCAACAGACTCTCGAGTTAGCAATTTCCACGTAATATCTGTATTTGAAGTAGAGACGGGTTTTCTAAGGAGTATTTTGGTGGTAGAGAGAGAGAGAGAGAGAGAATTATATTATCATCGAACAAATATGTATTTTCAAGAAGAGCACGATTTTCTCATAAGAAACTGTTTTCTGTTAGAAAAATCGAGAGAGAGAGTAGAGAGAGAGAGAGAGAGAGAGAGAGAGAGAGAGAGAGAGAATTATATTCTCACACAAAATGTGTATTTTCAGGCAAAGGAGGATAATCTCAAGAAAATCTGTTTTCCGTTAAAAATAGAGAGAGAGAGAGGAGAGAGAGAGAGAGAGAGAGAGAGAAGAGAGAGGAGAGAGAATTATTTC
>NC_061104.1:1795428-1867928 GCF_015104395.2 Macrobrachium nipponense
CACGCCACGGAGCTATCTCTTCCTCTCTCTCTTCCATCTCTTTCTCTCCTCTCTCTAAATTTACAATAATTACTTTAAAGGTGGCTAGAAATTCCGGTTAAGGGAATTGGGCCCCCAAAATGGGCCAAAATAATTATTGTATTTTGAAAAGCACAACCACGTGGCGCTCTCTCTCTCCTCTCTCTCTCTCTCTCTTCTCTTATCTCTCTCTGTTATTTTACATATATTTTAGGTGGTTAGGAATAGAATAACAAATCGTTTGGAAAGGGGTATTTTTTAGCGAAGGGATGAGTCAAAATTCATAATTCTCATTCATTTTATTTTGATTTTGATTTTATCTGCCTGAAAAAAACACAAACAGTGTTCTCTCTCTCTCGCTCTCTCTCTCTCTATCTCACTCTTCTCTCTATATAGATTATATTATAATAATATATTAATATATACATTTATAATATATATAATATATATATATAGACATATTATATATTTGTGTGTTTGTGTGAAATATATTAGAGATGTGTTAATAATATATATATATATATAATATATATATATATATATATATATTATATAGATATATTATATATTATAGATATATATATTATATATTATATAATATGTATAGATATATATAGATATATATATTATATATTATATATATATAAAACAAAACACCCAACTAAACCAGAGAAATATAAAAAAATTTGCAACTTTCAATTAACCAAAGAGTCAACTTCGAAAAAACAGGTGCCATTTACAGCCCGCCCGTTAACGACAACCAATTTACATTTCAGTTTTTTAGACCCTGAGAGAGGAGAGGAGAGAGAGAGAAAGATGAGAGAGAATGACAATTGTGATTCTTGTTCGATTTTTCTCACCCCCTCCCCCCAACAACGGCGATTAGATTTAACGATGCAACAAGACGAGGACCACTAAACCTGGAACGTAGGACGGTTTCGGAAAAACTGCACAAGTATTGCATTTAGGCAACCCGACCGTGAAACAAGGTTATTGTTTGAACTGAGCTGTTTTATTTTTATTTTTTTATTTTTTTTTTGATTTTTTTTACATTTGATCCGCTGACAAATTATATCTGTATTCAACTGTTTATGTCGACAGAGGATTTTTTTTAAAGTTCGCTGTTTTTTTATTTTTTATTAATTGTATTTAGAATTTAACTGATTTCCGTTTGCACTTTCGATGCCATGGGTAAGGGGGGCGGGGCTGGGCATGCTGGGCCATAGGTTTTTATTTTAGGGTGAAAATTGGGCATAGTGGTAAAGAGGAAAAAGTTTAGAGTGGCGAAATAGATACGTTTATATATATATATTATATCTATATATATTCATTAGATATATAATATAGATAAGATTCAGATTAAATATACGTAGATATATATATATATATAATATATATATAATATATAGTATATATAATGTGTGGTGTTGGTGGTGTGTGTGTGCGTGTGTGTGTGTGTATGATATATATATATATACATATATATATATATATAATAGATATTATATATATTATTATACTATATATATAAATATTTATTAACATACATTATAATATATAGATATTATATATATATGTGTCTATATGGTGTGGCTGTGGTGTGTCGTTGTGTGTGTGTGTGCGGAGCGGTGTGTTGACAAAGACCGCGAGATCCAACTTGCAAACGAAATATGGAAGAGCAAAAGAATTTGATTTGGGAGTTAAGAGGGACACTGTGGGCTATTACAATTTGCATATGTATAATTGTTAAAAATGACCAGTAGATTCTATTTCTATATTATGGTATATATTATAGTTAATTATATATATTATTATTATATATAGATGATATATAGATTATATATTACATACTAGTCTTAGTATGTTTCTGAATATTTTTTGTTTTTAAATGAAAGTCGAATGAATTTTAAATTATGTTGATTGATATGTTTATGTGGCCACCGATGCGTGAAATAATATTTTTGGTTGTAACTTATTTCGATTTAAACCAGAAAAATAAAAGTGAATAATATTAACCTTTGTCAATTATATCAAAACCTTTTGAAAACCTTTTAAATTAGGACCTGTTTCATTTTTTGGACCCCCATCTTTTGAATAAGCCATTGCAGCACAAATTTCCTTAACTATCTGGTGCGTGTAGGAGCTAGGTTTATGAGCAAGAGCCCGTGCTCGTATGCGGTCAGATTAATTTATAGTCGTGTTAACAACCTTGGTAAATTTCATATCAAATTGCTGTAAATCACAGTTTATACCTTTACCTTCCCATATTGTAAAACTTTGCAGTGGATTGATATTTTCTAAAGATATAAATTTTAAAAAAGTTAAATCATAAATAAAATTCTAAATTCTCTTTCAAAATTTCACGAAGCATGATGGACTCAGTTACGATAGACTTAGCACACGACTAACTGAATATAGTCGCTTGCAATTACGTAATATAATGGCTCTCAGTGAAGATCTATCTCGCTTTTAAAACCTCTTATTACCTGCCATTACTTCTGTTTAAAAAAAAAAAAGCATGAATTATTCCTCTTCCGCTGAAAGGTTTAACCTACCTTTGCGTGTCCCAGGCGCATTAACGAATTGAATTTCGACTAAAGTAATGCGTAAAACATTGGGTTAATCACAGGCGTTGGTGATATGTCTTGGGCAAATGCTGAAGTTTATGGAGTCTCCTCATATCACTCGCTGCTGTTCGTTCAGGGTCGACGAGGAGACCGACCATGTTGAACGGGAGACTGCTGGGTTGGGGTTTGAGGGCGGGCGGGGGGAGGGGGGGGGGATACATAGATATTGGTAATAAAAGCAGGTCTTTAGGAAAATCATCCCTAATAGAATATAGTCCTTGTAGGTCAGTAGAAAATTTATATTGGTTCAGAATTTTACACTAGAGCTGTTTTATCTTTTTTTTTCTTTCAATCTACGGTTTATTGACAATATGGCATAAGATTAATTGTGGGGGGGGGGGGGGGAGGGGTTTGAATGCCAAAGGAGATTAAGTTAAAGCTTCTCAGGGAACAAAATCATTCTTTAATAAGATATAGTCCTTGTAGGTCAGTAGAAAATTTATATTGTTCAGAATTTTCTACAGAATTGTTTTAACTGTTTTACCTTTTTTTTAAGTCTATTGTTTATTGACAATGATGTGGCATAAGGTTAATTCAGAATTTCTAACTAGGGCTATTGAATTGCTTTTAATTTTTTTTAAATCTACGGCTTAGTCAATGCATATGAATTGATAGAGCATCATAAGATTTTTCTCAAACTGGAGATTATACAGAGACTTTTCGAGAGGACTTTAAATAACGCTAATTTTAACAAATGTTTCTTGTAAATAAATTCGAAATGTATTACATTTTGTCATCATTTTTGATAATTTAAAACCTTTAAAAATTTATTCATAAATTGCTGTCATCAACAGGAATTTCGCTAATATTATTTTATCGTCACACATTTTCAAATGACGTATAATATCTTATTTACGTATATTTTCGTGTCAGAATTTCCAAAATCTACAAGTCTGTAGATCCTTTCTCAATCAAAATAAATAGAAAGATATATAAACAAAATTATTCCCCTCCAGATAAGATACACACAACACATGCATTCCATTATCTTCACTTATAAAGACAGCAACCTAAAAGTACCACCTCCCTTTTAAGATAAAGACAAAGATATCGAGACAACATTCCTTTGCTAAAATCCTCAGCAGGGGTGTCTTGGTCTGAAAGGGGAAATTGCAAGCCCTTAGCCGAATAGAATATTGCATTAGGGCCCCGTGTCTTCATTTATATACCGGGAAGGTCATTTATCCTAACCTTCCGCTAAGCACCTGTAATCAGTGTTGATATTCTGGGTCATAAACTTTAAGCGGGTCGTATTATCGACGCATGACAGGGAAGGGAGATTGTGGGGGAATTTTGCGTGGGGTGGGAAGGTGGTCTTGTTGTGGTTGGTTGGGTGGGGGAGGGGGTACGGGGTGGGGGTTGGTTATTGTATAGGGGACTCGTTTGGGGATGGAGTGTCTGTGTGAGAGAGAGAATTGGTTTGGGAGGTAGTATCTAAAATATCAATTTGGGAGGTAATGTATAAGAAACCAGTTTCAGAGGTAGTGCAAGAGGCAACAGGTAGCTTTCCAGAGGTAGTGATTTGGTTTTTCCAGAAGGGAGAGAGGGAGAGGTACTGGTAAGCTTCCAGCGGTAGTGGGCATTCCCAGCGGTAGGACTTTGCAGAGGTTACTGGATCTTTCAGGGGGTAAAACTTTCCAGGAGTAGTAGCTTTCTAGAGGTAGCGTTCTGGAGGTAGATTAACCTTCCAGAGGTAGGGAGGCTTTTAGAGGTAGGTAGGGCTTTTAAGAGAGTAGCTGTTCCAGAGATAGGACACCTCCAGAAGTAGTAGCTTTCCAGAAGTAGTTAGCTTTTAGATGGTTAACCTATCCTGAGGTACGGGTAGTTGGCTTCCCAATAGGTAGCTTTCCAGAGGGTAGTCGGGTTCAGAGGTAGATTTCCAGAGGTAGCTTTTCAGAGGTAGCTCTCCAGAAAGTAGTAGCTTTCTAGAGGTAGCTTTCCAGAAGTAGCATTCCAGAAGTAGTGGCTTTTGAGGGGTAGCGGCTTTAAATAGATGGGTTTCCAGAGGTGGTTTTCCAGGATGGTGGCTTTCCGGAGGTAGCCTTCCAGATGGGTCGGTTAGCTGTTTCCAGGATGGTGGCTATTCCGGAGGTATAAGCTTACCAGAGGCGGCGGTAGAATTTCCAAGGATGGTGGCTTTCCGGATGGTAGCCTTCCAGAAGTAGTCAGCTTTCCAGAGGTAGTGGCTTTTAGAGGTACCTATCCAGAGGTAGTGGCTTCCCATAGGTAGCTTTCCAGAGGTAGGGGTCTTTCCAGAGGTAGATAATTTCCAGAGGTAGCTTTTCAGAGGTAGCACTCCAGAAGGTATAGTTAGCTTTCTGTAGAGGTAGCTTTCCAGAAGTTAGATCATCCAGAAGTAGTGGCTTTTGAGGGGTAGCGGCTTTAAATTAGATTAGGTGTCCAGACGGTGGTTTTCCAGGATGGTGGCTTTCCGGAGGTAGCCTTCCAGAGGCGGTAGCTTTCCAGGATGGTGGCTTTCCGGAGGTAGCCTTCCAGAGGCGGTAGCTTTCCAGGATGGTGGCTTTCCGGAGGTTGAGCCTTACCAGGAAGTAGTAGGCTGTTTCCAGGAAGTAGTAGCTTAGCTTTTAGAGGTACCTATCCTGAGGTTAGTGGCTTCCCATAGGTAGGCTTTCCAGAGGTAGAGGGTTTCCAGAGGTAGATTTCCAGGAGGGTAAGCTGTTTTCAGAGGTAGCTCGCTCCAAGAAGTAGTAGCTTTTCTAGAGGTAGACTTTACCAGAAGTAGCATTCCAGAAGTAGGGGTACTTTTGAGGGGTAGGCGGCTTTAAATAGACAGGTGTCCAGAGGGGGTTTGGACCGGAGGATGGATGGCTTTCCGGAGGTAAGCCTTCCAGAGGCGGGTAGCTTTGCCAGGATGGTGGGGCTTCCGGAGGTAGCCTTCCCAGAGGCGGTTTGCTTTCCAGGAATGGTGGACTTTCCGGAGGGTAGGCCTTACCAGAGGCGCTAGCTTTGCCCAGGATGGTGGGACCTTTCCGGAGGTAAGCCCGCCAGGAGGGCGGTAGCTTTTCCTAGAGTAGCTTTCCAGGGAGGTATTTGATCATTTCAGAGGTAGCTTTCCAGAGGTAGGCTTTCCAGAGTTATTTGATCTTTCAGAAGTGGGTTAGCTTTCCAGAGGGTAGCTTTCCAGAGGGTTAATTTGATCTTCAGAGGTAAGCTATCCAAGAGGGAAGCTTTCCATGGTATTTGATATTCAGATGGTATAGCTCTCCAGAGGGCAGAGGGCTTTCCCAGAAGTAGTGGGATTTCCCGAGTCGTTATTGACAGAAATCACCAAAAATCATCTCCCGGGCCAATTAGGACTAATTGAAATGAGAGGACGATAGGCCAAGTTCCGAATTCCTGGCAAAGATTAGATACCAGATATTTCCGTTCCATTAAGGCAGCCCAAGCGGAGATGTTAATTGTTGCACGAATGATCAACCGAAATTGCCCAGTTTGAAGATACATATATATATAGTATTATTATAGATGAAACAAAAAGAATCAAAACCAACCATACAACAACAACAGCACTTTCCTGCCTTTTCCATAAAAAGAAAAAAAACCTTGAATGCAAACAGTATCCTATGGCAAACAATTCACAATGAAAAAAAACAAGTCTATATATATATATATAATATATAGTATATAATATATTATAATATATATATCTATATATTATAGATATATAAGATATACCATACCATATATATGAGTATATATTTATATAATATATAGATATATACAGATATATTATATATATTATATATTTATTATAACTACATTCTAAAAAAAAAAGGCTCAAATCCACCATATACACAACAACACATCCTACCTTTCCAAAAAAAAAAAAAACCTAAAAAATGCAAAACAGTATCTATGCACAACATCCAACAATTGAAAAAAAAAAACCAATAGGTTATCAGCTTGAGAGCAGAGCTGAACAAAATCTGATAAAACAAAAATCTCTTTTTGTTTACCCTCGCGAGAGGCAGTCTAATGGGGACAATTGCTATGTGGGTTCGGCTATTTGTCACCGTTAATAGAACGCAAGATAAGTGGTTTTGCTCTGTTTCCAGATGTATAAATTGGCTTTGTCAGCTGGACAGCCTGGCTTTCCCCCCCCCCTGATGTTTCGTCCAATTTTTTTTTTTTTTTTTTTTTTTTTTTTTTTTTTCGTTGAGGGTAGGTAGGCTTTTTTTCCATACGTTGGTTATTTGTAGTGTGATTGTCATTCAGTTTTTCCTACTGACTAGTCTATTTTTATTAAAATAATTTTTTAGGGGTGGAGTATTTCTTTTTGCTGCAAAGTTTATTTCTATTATAATCATCATCCATTTTTTTCTGCAGCATAGTTTATTTCCTGTTTAATTGCCATACATTTTTTCCTTTTTTTTTGCTACAAAAGTTTATTTCTAGTGTAACTCATCATTTAATTTCTTTTTTCACCTGCAAGCCATAATTTATTCCTTGTAGAAATTGCCACAAATTCCTATTTTTCCTCTTTTTTTGCTACAGAGTTGATTTTCCCCCTAGTAAATCAATCATCATACTTTTAATTTTTCCCTGCAGCATAGTTTATTCCCTTTATAATTCCCATACATTTTTCCTCAATTTCCTAGTTTATTTCCTAATTTTAATTATAATTATCATAGTTACTTCTTAATCTGCCAAACATTGCTGGAACATAAACTCACGCAGCAAGCCGTGTAGACCAGCAAACCCAACCCAAAAGACCTTTACCTCTTCTACTGCGAGATGCAAATGACCTGACATTACCTTACAGACCTTACATCTTGTTCGGGTTGCCCCATGGTTACCCTAAGTATGAGGACACCTTAATGTCTACCAGGAGGAGTTTGCCTATTACATCTTCCGGGTATACTTTGCATCTTTCCAATCTGGATGGTATGGGATTTGCAGTTTTAAGATAATTTGTCGAGCTCTTATTCTTAAACAAACCATCTACGCTCACTCCCTGTTATATCCTCAGATGAGGCTGGGCAAACGCATTGAATACAACGCTGCATTATTCGATGCTGGTGATTGGGGGGCGTAGTTGGATTTAATGGTCCTGTTGTGCTTTCCATTTATTGTTTTTCCTGGTATAGTTTTGGGACACTATTAATCTTACCTCTGCTTAGCTCTTTCTGATATGTTTTTAGGCTCCATATGATTTTGTTTTCAGCTATTCCATTCTATCTGTGTTTCCATGCCTGAATTATTCATGTCAGCAGTTCCTCTTCTACCTTTCTAGTCTAATAATTTTAATTTTGAATTGATTGCAGTCTTCCCAGTAGGTCAAGGTCCATTAACTTCTTCTTATTTAGGCTAGGTCTTGTAAAGGACCATTTGTCAACCTCTCTATTTGTATTGCAATTATCCTTTTGATAGTGTGGGTACCATATCCATATTGCAACTATTCCACATGGACTACGAACATGTGTTTTATTTTATAAAGCATAATCATGTGTTCAGCTTATCTTGTTCTGAAATGCCGTAACAACATCTTACCATTTTTGGCTTTACAATTTTTGGCAATAGAATTGCTATTTGATCGTTGCATAACCATTGTTCCTATTCATCATCACAACTAAGGTCTTTTAAAACTGCTTCCTTATTGTTTGTGATTCGTCTCATTATTAGGTCCTTATTCATTCTTTATATGCATTAATACTTTCCTTTCTCTGTTCTCCAATAGTTTATTGATTCAAATTGATCAGAGTTAAATACCATCCTATTTACCTCCTTGCCCAATCATATACCGTGTTTTTAAGGTCTTCCTTTGTAGCGGCATTCCTATCTTCATCACCAAATAATTTCTCTACTTATTTCTTTTGTGTCATCGGCCGGGAAACTACTCACTACCGAGTGATTAACCATTACTGTCTTATGTCAGCAATCATAATAACAAACAGTAATGCAGCTAAAACACCGTCACCTTGTTGGGCAACACCGGAAAATTAACCTGTTAGGCTTTCATCCGGATTTCTTTTTCAGCGTTTGCCAATAACTATCCTGTTTTCTGTTGTCGTAAAAAATTCTTTTCAACCATCTTTCCCTAACTTTATCCACTATATTCATGTTTTCAATAATTTTCTTCGTTATTAATATATTATGGTCTACTATTTGTCCAAAAGGCTTTTGACAAAAGTCTAGATAAATCAACATATGTATTTCATTCCGCTTTTCATATTTTTGGAATATGTTATCAACGGTGGGGACTAACAATTGGGGTTTGTGTAACTTTTTCCGGGTACGAAAACCGTGTTGTCCTTATATTAAAAACAGATTTTATTTTTTAATGTTCCAATAATTCCAAATTTTTTCTTTCATTACCCTTTCATACACCTTTCATTAATACCCCCTTTTGGTTGATGTTAGGATCTCAAGGCCTAGGGGGCCTTAAATTACTTGCATCTAGTCTTGATTCCACTTTTTAGAACGTAGGGGTAAATAGATTGGCTTAATTTGTGCTTCATACAAATATTGCCTGTATCTACACTTTGTCTTAATAATTGCAAGTTGGCAAGGGGTTTGCGATTAAGAATGAACTACTTTCTTTAATCAAAATAGCAGGGAAACTCCCCATTCAGGGCCCTGCTGCAGCTACCATTTTTTAATTTCATTAATTAGCCATGACACAAATATCAGCTTCATTAATATCTATGTCAGCTAAATATTCACTGCAATGGTCTTAAGTCCCAAGATTGAACGTTGAACGTTTTCAAACCTGAGAAGGAAAGACCCTTTGAATTAAATACACAAAGGAACAAATAAATAAAAAAAAAAAATGGCATTTTTTTGTTCACTTTGGTCTTCTTAGCTGAGGTAAAAGTAATTTCCCGATGAGAGAGAGGAGAGGAGGAGAGAGAGAGCGAGAGAGAGAGGACGAGAGAGAGGAGACGAGAGGAGAAGAGGGAGAGAGAGAGGTTTTCGAAAAAAGAGCCGATGTTGGCTACTTGGAATAAAGGAAAGGGAGTATTGCGCCGATATTTCTTGGCTTGCGCGTTTTCTATGATGTTCTTCACGTTTTCTTTTTAAGATTGCGTTACAGTTGTTAAAGGATTGAATAATTCTTTGTAGAGGTGGCGTAAAGTTTGTTTTTAGAAGCTTTTTTTCATTATGTATGTGAATAAATTTATTCGTTATTATATTTATGGGGACCGGGAATAAACGACCCAGAAAAGACCAGGACAAGGACCCCAAAATAACCCAGAAAAGACCAGGAAATGACTCAGTAAAGACCCGGTAAATACCCGAAAACGACCCAGAGAAGACACCCAGTAAATTCCCGGAAACGACCCAGAAAAGACCCGGAAACGACCAGAAAAAAACGGATAGATCCAGAAAAGACACCCCGGGAAAACGGACACCCAAGAAAGACCTCAGAAAAGACCAGGGAAAAAAGAGCCCGGAAACGAATCCACGAAAAGGACCCAGGGAAAAACTATCCAGGAAAGACCCCGAAAAAAAGACCCTGAAACCGAAAACACCCAGGAAAAGGTCTCGGAATAAATGACCCAGAAAAAGATCCGGAAGAAACCCGGAAAAGACCCAGTAAAGACCCGGAAACGACCCAGAAAAGACCCGAAAGAAACCTGGAAAACGGACCTAGAAAAACGCCATGGAAAGAAACCTTGGAAAAAAACCACAAAACGGCACCCCCCCCCACCCCCAGGGGGAAAAAACCCCACCCGGAAAACCGAACCCCCACCCCCCCCGTAAAAAACGGAAGAACACGGAAACGACCCAGAGAAATAAAAAAAGACACCGTAAACAAACCCAGAAAAAAGGACCGGGAACCCGGAAGGAAGGGGGCCCCAGAAAGAAAAGGCCCCGGAAACAAAAACCCAGGAATACAGTCGCGGGAGGGGGATTGTATTGTCACAATCCGGGATTCCCGCGAATTGTAAGTGTATTATCCGTAACAAACCAGGTATTAATAGGGAGAGCAACCCAACCCTCGCCGTCTGCGCCACCTGGGAGGCGTTACTCGTTCCAGGAGCCAAAAAGACCCTCCATTGAAACGACGACACAGGTAGGCCTTTTTGATCCCGACCCTGCATTGCGGAAAGGAAACACTCCAGTAAACGGCAAACAATCCACCATATCGCCCCGCCCGAAAAACGCCCCAATTCAATAAAAGAAAAATACCCCACGAAGACCCCGACATTAAGAAAACAAAATGATTTTTTTTTGAATACCCCCCCCCCCAGCCAGTGGAACGTCAACGCGGCCTTTACCCAATCAAAATGAAGCACCAGGTCCGTGAATTTGAAGATTATCCGGCCGAGTCCTTGAGGCCAATGCTATCGGGGGGTCGGGGGGGAGCCTGGCTTGAGCCCCCCCATGCGGTGGGGGACGCCCCCCAGGGCCCAAATGGCCCACAGGGGGGGGGGTCTGAGCGGGGCCAAAGGCCAAAAAGGACAGCCAATCCCCCCCCCCCCCCCCCCCCCCCCCCCCCCAAAAAGCCCCCACACCCCCCCCACCCCAAATCCACTAGCCCAATGAAAAGGGGGCCCCCCCCCCCCCAGCCGGCACGACCGGCCCCGCCCACCGGCAAATATAAACAAACAAACCCAAAAAAGCAAAGCTGGATTAAGCACCCCTTTCACCCCCCCCCACCCCCCACCCCCCCCCCCCTTTTTTTTTGTTCTCAAACAAAAACAACTTCCAGGTCCTTCACACCATCTCCGCCCAAAGGGATGGATCTTGAGGGTTCTTTATTCCAGGTACGAAACGGTCCCGGAAAGGAATTTCCGAAAATAAGAATTAGAAACCCTGAAATAGAATTTAACATAAATTCTATCTGCAATAAACTCTTACGGGATATCCCCCGAAGATTTGGACTACCCCGACTGGAAAAGTTTTTTACCAATTAAAAATCCAATCGTTTTGACCTTAATTGAGATATGTCAACCATCCCCCGGTTGCGTTGCTCCACCAAAGTTTAAGCAACAAATGAAAAAAGCAACAATTAGAAAATAAAAAGAGAAGAACCTGTATAAAAAATTAAAAAAAATGCAAGCTGAGGGCAGCAATCACTTGTAATTTTAAAATAAAAAATAATAATAAGAATAATAATAATGTTATTTGGCTCTTGATAAGGAATTAAAACAAGGATTGTCTTTTGGACGTGTAGAAATGAGGTTTCGCGAGGAATTTGCACGAACTTGTTTGATGAATGATATTAATAATAATAAGTTACCAGGTTATCATAGCAATGTTCCTATCAAACCGGGAGTAGGAAAAGTATTTCCTTTTTACGGTCAGCGAGCGAACAACATCGTTTCTCATTGCAAAAGGATTTCATTTTATTTAATAGGATCTTCATATCTCTTCTATATCTCTTCTCTCTCTCTCTCCGCCTCTACTCTCATAATTCTCTCTCCTCGCTTTAAGGGAGTTACATCAAGCCTCATCAATATCCCAAAACAGATTTAGAACAAGGGATCGTTCGGGGATCCCCCAGGCCCCCCCCCCCACCCCCCCCCCCCCCCCTCCGCCTCGCGAATGGTATATAATGTACAAGTGAGATCGTATCTCCAGTGTTCCTTCCTGGTGAATCGTATCTTGTGTTATACGATAGAAGTATTTTCGTTCCGACGGATCGTATTGTTATACTTCGTCGGTATCTGGGGGGAGGACCAGGGGGGTTGGGGCGTTGGTTTGGGGTAGGGGGATTGAGGAGAAAGCAAGCCCTGGTGGAGGCGGGGACCAGTAGGGGGAGGTAGCGGGGAGTGTTAAAGTTCAAGTTTGTCAAAGGGATTTTTTTAGAGGTAAAACCCCCCCCCCATAGTGAATTTGAAACGGAAGTGGGGGTGGTACAAAAAATTAAGTAGTAATTATTATTATTTATTTATTATTTATTAATTATAAGGTAGCAATAGTGGACAAAAGTTTTTTGAAAGGGGGGGTAAGGCTATGGAACGTGAATTTTGAACGGAAGTTATTATTAATTATTTTTTTTTTTTTTTTTTTTTTATTATTTTTGATTTTTTTTTTTTTTTTTTTTTTTTTTTGCTCTAATCACCAGTCCTCCAAATTCGGCCTGGGTGGTATTTATAGTGTGGCGGGGTTCCGGGTTTGCAGCCTGCCTCCTTAGGGACAGTCCAGTCACTCTTATTACTATGTGTGCCGTTTCTAGGATCACCACTCTTCTTTGCATGAGACCTAGAGCTACTTCAAGCCGCTAGTTTTTTCTAGATTCCTTTTTAGGGATCTTGGGATCGTGGCCTAGTTGCTCCATATGATTATGTGAGGTACGATTTACCAACTGGCACTATCCCCATATCTTCCTTCTTATTTTCTATTTTCAGATCTTTGATACTTAATTCCATTTTTTCCCTTTTTCCCTCTTATTTTTCTTCAAACTCTGGTTGTCCCATGGTAATGTTGCCGGACAATTCAATGAGTGATACTTTCTTCTTGGGACTTTGGTCAATCCAACGTCACGTCTTGGTCTGTTTCGCAACGTATCACCCTATCCGTTCTGAACACTAGTCCCAGAGGGATCTTTGACCTGATTCGTTTTCTAATCACTCCCTCAGGTCTGGTGCTCCGTTAACCAACTTATTACTGCAAAGGTTAGCTGATTGTTTCTGCACAAAGGGCTTCCAGTTGGAAGGGCTTTTGCCACTGACATCATGCTCCCTTTTTGTACTGGTTCTGTTGCAAGTGCCGGGCATTCAACTTGCTATGTGGGTTTAATGGTTTCCATTTTTCGTCATTAGGCATTCCCTTCCTACATATGGGAGAGATTGGTATTTCCGTCTATTCGTAACTTTGAAAACCATATCTGGTTCTTAGGGCCGTGATCTTCGTGCCGCTGTTATCATTCCCTTCATTTCCTTCTTAAGCTCTCCATCCCTCTATAGCCATTGCCAATTGTCATCGCTGGATAGTTCTTTTTAGTCTGTTTATCATGTATTGTCGCTTGCTATTTGGTTTGTTGTGACCAGTCCTCGTTACTTTCTGTCTTTCTCCTGTCTCTTGTATATTTCGGGTCCTTCGTCTACTTTTACTTAGTCCTTATTACCATGCACTCTTTAGCCACTCGTCTTCACGGTTGGTTTTTAAGATATTAATGCTTAACCCCAGTGCTCCTGTTTTCGATGTTTAACGCAGTCCTCTATACTTAGTAGTCCTTCTCCCTCCTTTCCTTTAGTGTTATGTCATAGTCTGTCCGTATTTGCTCTTCTTGGGTTTTGTAGTTGGATCTTTGGTGATTGTCATCCTGTTTCACCTGGTTTTTATGATCTATGCTCGCGGAGTTCTGCCTTGTCCATTTCGGACCGATCCTTGCGCCTGTATCTTGATTACTGGGCACCTGGACCCAAATGTCGTTTTACGGCTTTTATCATATGTTTCCGGGCGTTGAGTTTGACTTGGGGGGGGGGGGGGGGGGGGGGGGGGAAAAGTTTTTAATTTTTTTCCGCCTTGGGGGATGTCTTCTGCATATATTCTTTCCTGAATCGTGTTTCCTTCAACTCTCTTGGTGTTTTATATCTCCTCCCTTCCATTATTCCCAGGTATTGGTATCCTGTATTCATCTATTTGTGTTTGATGTTTTCGCTCCAATTATTGGTAAGGCTTTATTTATCCCTTCCAGTTATTCGTTACTTTGCCCCTTTTTGGGCTTATGTTGACTAAGGCGCATTCTTTTTCTATTCCAGAAAACTCCATACATGATGTTTCCCCAGAAAATCCTACAAGTCCTTGGATTACAGCGGATTGGGTTTTTTATCTATTTTCCTTGATGCTCTTACCATTACAGCTTGATGTCGTTCCCCTCAATGAAAACAACAAAAATAGATTGGGTTGGGGGGGTTTGTGGGTGGGGGGTGGGGTTGATTTTCCCCCTGGGTGGGGTTGCCTTCTTTTATTGAGTTGGTACCCGGCAATACCAATCTTCTGTAGTACTTTTAGTCATGGGGATCATGGCTACTACGATAGAAGCAGTGGGGACAGTGGGGAGTCGCCCCCTAGGAAGATCCCTCTCCTGATATTAACCTCTGCTAAGTTTTTTTTATTTGCTTTTTTTTGTTTACTTTCCTAGAGCCCTCTTGTAAGTTTTTTAAAATTTGGGTATTTCACCCCCCCCCCCCACCAAAAGTTGCGCATTGTAAATTTTTGAGGGGGGGGGGGGGGGGGGGGCGGAAGATGGATGGTATTTTCTTTCCTTTTCTGGGGGACCCGCCATAATATTTTTTCAGGGGGCCCAAAAATTCTATTGAGCCACCAAAAATGTGTTGTGGCAAAATTTTCAAATGTCGCAAAAAAAACAAAGGGCTTTTTATAGTATATCCATGCAATTGGGGTTTTCCCTTTTTTTTTTTTTTTCGGTTGGTTTTCCTTTCCTAAAAAAAACTGTTCTTCTTCATTATCAATTTTTTTTTTTGTCTATCAGGAGGGGGATGGTCTTTTGCCCCCTAACTCCGCCCCTGACAGCCTTTTCCCCCCCTTCTTGGCAGGGGGCCAGGGGGGGGGTGTTTGTCTCCTCTAGGTGGTTATACACTTACAGTATAGCCTTTCACTGGATGATAACCTGTTAGTAACTTCCACATTAGTTGGTAGGCAGGGTGATAGGCCTGCCTAGTAGTACTGGCCTAGATTTCCCGTTACTCAGTCGTTCTTTTTGTACTAAGGATGTTATTCCTGTGGTCATCCATTTGGGTGCTTGGTGATTTGAGATTACAATGCTGGAGTTGTTCAGATATTCGTGGGGTGTAGGGGACCTTGAAGTTTTTGGAGCCAGTAGCCATGGGACTTCATAGGGTATATTATTATTATTATTATTAGTTATTATTATTTATTATCATTTATTATTATTAGTTATTATTATTATTATTATTATTATTATTAGTTATTCGATTATTATTATTATTATTTTATTATTATTATTATGACTTACTTGGGCAAAAAGAAGAATTGTCGGGACAGAGGTAAAACTTTGAATTGGGAATATTGACATAGACGTGGTGATAAGCGAACATTATTATTATTTATTTTTTTTTTTTTTTTTTTTTTTTTTTGTTTTCGCCTATCCACAGTCCTCCAATTCGACTGGGTGATATTTATATGTTGTGGGGTTCCGGGTTGCATCCTGGGCCTCCTTACGGAGTCCATCAACTCTTTTTACTTATTACGTGTGCCGTTTTCTAGGGGGAATCCAGACTCTTCTGCTATGAGTCCTGGAGCTACTTCAAGCCTCTAGTTTTCTTTTTTTAGATTCCTTTTCAGGGATCTTTGGGATCGTGGGCCTAGCTGATTCCTATGGATTATGGGTACGATTTCCACTTGGCATATCCCATAATCCTTCTTATTTCTATTTTCAGGATCTTTGATACTTATCCAAAAATTTTTTTCCCTCTCTTTCTATTTCTTCTAAAAACTTCTGCGGTTGGTCCCCATGGATTATTGCACGACACCAATGAGTGAGATACTTTCTTCTTGACCTTGTCAATCAAACGTCACGTCCTGGTCTGTTTGCCACGTATCACCCTAATCCGAACGTTTGATACCATAGTTCCCAAGAGGATCTTTGCCTGATCGTTTTCTTATCACTCCTTCAGGTTGGTTGGTGCTCGTACCACTTATTACTGCAAGGGCAAGCTGATGTTTTCTTGCACAGGCCTTCCAGTGTGGAGGGCTTGTTTTGCTTACTGAATCATGCCTCTTGTTTTGTACTGGGTTCTTGTGCAAGTGCCGCGGGCATTCACTTGCTATGTTGTTTATGGTTTCACTTTTCGTATTGCACTTCCTACATATGGGAGAGATGTTATTTCCGTCTATCGTACTTTGAACATATCTGGTTCTTAGGGCCTGATCTTGTGCCGCTGTTTATCATTCCTTCAGTTTCCTTCTTTAGCTCTCCCCTCTGTAGCCATTGCCATGTGTCATCGCTGGCTAGTTCTTTAGTCTGTCTCATGTATTGTCCGTGCATTGGGTTTGTTGTGCCAGTCCTCTGTTCTTTCTGTCTTTCCTGCCTGCTCTGTATATTTCTGGGTCTTCGTCTGCTTTTATTAGTCCTTTCTTCCCATGCACTCTTTAGCCACTCGTCTTCACTGGTTTTCAGATATTGCCCCATTGCTCTGTTTTCGATGTTGACGCAGTCCTCTATACTTAGTAGTCCTCTCCCTCCTTCCTTTCGTGTTATGTATAGTCTGTCCGTATTTGCTCTTGGGGGTGTAGTGCTTTGTGTATTGTCATATGTTTCCTGGTTTTCTGATCTATGCTGCGGAGCTCTGCCTTCGTCCATTCCACTATTCCTGCGCTGTATCTGATTACTCGGCACTGCCCATGTGTTTTATGGCTTTTATCATATTTCCGGCGTTGAGTTTTGACTTGAGTATCGCCTTGAGTCTCTGCATATATTCTTTCCTGATCGTGTCCTTCATCTCTTGGTGTTTTATATCTCCTCCTTCCATTATTCTCAGGTATTTGTATCTGTCTCATCTATGTGTTTGATGTTGCTCCCATCTGGTAGCTTTATCCCTTCAGTTCTCGTTACTTTGCCTTTTTTGTATGTTGACTAAGGCGCATTTTTCTATTCCAAACTCCATCCTGATGTCCCAGATAGAATACAACCTTACAGTCTGGATTTATTAGGGTATCTATTTCCTTGATGCTCTTACCATACAGCTTTGATGTCGTCCATGAACATCAGATGGTTGATTCTGTTGCCTCTTTTCTTGAGTTGGTACCCGGCATCCATCTTCTGTAGTACTTTTGTCATGGGAATCATTATTATTATTATTATTATTATTATTATTATTATTATTATTAGCATAAGTGATAGATAGCTGCATCAGCTGCATTTAGTTAGTGTAAATATTTTTCCATTGATGTTTCAGAGTGACTTGATTCTACTTACATATTATTATTATTATTATTATTATTATTATTATTATTATTATTATTATTATTATTATTATTATTATTATTATTATTATTATTATTATGAGATAATTTTCATTACTTAGCAACAGAGATATATATCACATATATGCGTCCATATAATTAATTTATGAAACAGAGTTCCCTTTGCTAAGATAAAACAGTAAAATAAAACTACTATAAACAAAATAGAATAAAATTGCAAATAAAAAAAACTTTAAATAAAATGGAATAAAATTGCAAATGCAAAAACTTTAGCGCCTCATAGGAACTGAGTACACACCCTAACACGAGCCCTTAAACGCCTTTGGAAAAGAAGTCTTTAGGGCTTTTTTTTTTTTTTTTTTTTCTTTTTGCTATATTTCTAAGACCCTCAGGATATTATGTTCACTCCGGCCAGGTCCTAACAGCCATACGAAGGATCTCAAAGGAGGGACTGTCCTCTTCTAAGGACTCCCAAAGGGGACTAAGGAATTCTTAAATAACAGTCCTTTTCCTCCCAGATTATTTGCATTTCAAAGAAATGTGGAGTTTTATTTCTCAGAAAATTATATTTATTTTGGGTTTTCTCGATGTTACGTCATCGTCTTGAAGTGAGGTGCTTTTGGATTTTTGTTATACTATATATTATAGTTTTAGAAGGTTAATATATATATATAGATATATATATATATATATATATAGATATATATATATACTATATACTATAAGTATATATGTGTGTATGCAAAACCTACTTTCTGCCAGAAATTAAGATGGAAAGGTCCCGACGTATTGACGCTTAAGTACCATTATTACAGATATAAGGATTCTGACCTGAGGCCAAAGAGGGGATCCCTGAATCCTTACAAAGAAATTTCGAGGGACCCGTCTCCTCCTCCTCCTCCTCCTCCTCCTCCTCCGCCCACGCCCTTTGGCGAAAGGGAACATAATTAGGGGACTTTTAAGCAATGAAGTGTGGGGAGAATGAGATCCCTGGGACACTTATCTGCAGGGTGTTCGAGATGAAAAGGACGCGATGGGGTTGGGTTATTACGAGAAGAAAGATAGAGAGAACTCCTCGGAAGATTGGATTCTTATGACACTTATCCTCAGGGTTGTTTACGGTTGGAAGGTCCGTGAGTGTAATCTTTATGGTGAATGAGATTTTTATAGTTTTTCTGCAAATGAACACCATCGTGACTGCTTTGTTTGTCCGCCCTCGGATCTTAGAAAACAACTATGACTAGAGGGCTGCAATTTGGTACGTTGATCATCCACCCTCCGTTTATCAAACATACCAAATTGCAGCTCTCTAGATTCGGTAGGTTTTGCTTTATCGATGGTTAAAGTTAGTCATAATCGTTCGTCTGGCAACACTATAGGACAGGCCAACAATAAAAAAAACTGGTTAACTTAGAATTTTAATACAAATGGGTACCTGGCCATACCCAATTCCATCTCCTTCCATGGCAGGTTAGATCATTCAAGGAATGAAGAAGGTAGTAGCGAGTTCATTACAAAACTGAAATGTACTGTAGAACTTATCGAGGAAGTTGCTTATCTCATAACTGTGTACGAGTCACTATATCATTTCAAAGAGAAATATTAAAACGGAATTGATTACTTCAAAATTGCGTAAAAAGTTTTTTTCTTTATATAAAAAATGAAAAAGAAAATCTATTTCTTGGTCGTGACCATCACTAATATATATATATATATATATATATATATCTATATATATATATATATATATATATATATATATATATATATATATATATATATATATATATATATATATATATATATATATATAAAGCATCACAAACATAAATTTAAAAAATAAATGACAAAGCTAAAATAACCGATCAACGTTACGTTAAAAAAGTAGTTTTTTTGTTTTTTTTTTTTTTTTTTGCTGCTAAACCTCTAATTGGGTCAATCCATTCCCTTGAAAAATGATTCCAGACTCCGGGATGAAAATAGATTAATAGCGCTTTTTTTCGTATGTGTGTGTGTGTGTTTTTTTTTTTTTTTCTTCTCTTTTTTTGGGTTTTTTTTTGGTCTCTGAAGATTGATTAAGTTATCCTGAAAAGGAATTTGTGGTGACGATATGGCTGAGTTTGTAATCGCAGATTAAGAACTGATAAAGGGTAGAATGAGATCGATTCTGTATGTGGGCCAGTTGGCAATCTTTTAAATCAATACCAACACTAAACGATTATTTTAATATAATGAATCTGGTGTCACAATTAGAGGTCGTAGAATCATTAACAACACTGACCGATTGTAAAACTGTGAAACTGGACGTCACAATCAGAGAGGTCACGGAATTTAGCGAGATGAAGAATTTTATTCACAAACAGAATTAAATTTCTTCTGTCTTTTACGGACTGTGTTCGTTAAGTAAGATGAAATCCAATTTATAGATATACCGTGTAAATCAACAATTGATGAAGGGTAGAATGATGTCGATTCTGGTGGGTGTCTAAAATATATGGCGGGTCCATTGGCAGTCTTTTAAATCATTAAACAACGCTGGAAGGTTATTTTAATACGAAACTGGCGTCACAATTTGAGAGGCCATACAAATGAGCGAGATGAAGAATTATACTTACGAAGCCAACATTCTAAGGAAGCTTGAATTTCAAGTCAATGGCCCCTTTGGTGTGCTTGTTCCATGTAAATAGGTTTCACTTCCAGAAATAATAATAATAATAATAATAATAATAATAATAATATAATAATAATAATAATAATAATAATAAGAAGAAGAAGAAGAAGAAGAAGAAGAAGAAGAAGAATGTTCTAAAGGGTCCACAATAATACAAAGTGTTAAGAGTCCGTGTATGATTTTTAAGACTTTACAAAAAGCTTTCGAACCCTTCCCTGGGTTCATCTTCATCACCTGGCCCATTAACGAGCTAACAACCAACCGGTGTCAACGATCTTCAACGACTCTTGTTTTTAAATTTACCTCTGTACATGTTGTAACTAATTGTTCATTGGACTGAAGCTGAACCCAGGTAAAGGGTTCGAAAGCTTTTTGTAAAGTCTTAAAAATTATACACGGACTCTTAACACTATGTATTATTGTGGACCCTTTAGAACATTATATATACTCTCGCGATAAAGAGTTTTTCCCTAATAATAATAATAATAATAATAACAGCATCACAACAATGGAAGACGCACAGGTAATACGTGATACGGAGCCTTTTGTTTACTAAACACACATCGAACTCTTTACTTTGCATCCTGAGCACTTCGCTGTAATTAACTGTCACCTATGGCATTTGTCGGGTAAATAATCATGTCAACACAATCTCTTGTCATGTTCCACACACAAAAACAAGATGACATAAAAGCACACCTTTCCTTTTTGTTAGTTTTCTGGGAAAGAAAACTGTTGAGATGGCTTTGTCTGTCCGTCCGCACATATTATGTCCGAGCTTTGTCTGTCCGTCCTCAGATCTTAAGAACTGCCGAGGCTAGAGGGCTGCAAATTGGTATGTTGATCATCCACCCTCCAATCATCAAACATACCCATGCATATAATCTTCTGAGAAATAAAACTATATATATATAATATATATATATATATATATGATATATTATATATATATATATATATATATATATATATATATATATATATATATATAGATAGTATATATATATATATATATATATATATATATATATATATATATATATATGTATGTATGTATGTATGTATGCAAAACCTTTCTGGCCAGAAATTAAGATGGAAAGGTCCCGACGGTATTGACTTAAGTACCATTATTTACAGATATAAGGATTCTGACCTGAGGCCAAAGAGGGGGATCCCTGAATCCTTACAAAGAAATTTCGAGGGACCACCCGTCTCCACCTCCTCCTCCTCCTCCTCCTCCTCCTCCTCCTCCACCTCCAGTTCCTCCTCCTCCTCCGCCCACGCCCTTTGGCGAAAGGGAACATAATTAGGAGACTTTTAAGCAATGAAGTGTGGGGAGAATGAGATCCCTGGGACACTTATCTGCAGGGTGTTCGAGATGAAAAGGACGCGATGGGGTTGGGTTATTACGAGAAGAAAGATAGAGAGAGCTCCTCGGAAGATTGGATTCTTATGACACTTATCCTCAGGGTTGTTTAAGGTTGGTGGCAGGTCCGTGAGTGTAATCTTTATGGGGAATGAGATTTTTATAGTTTTTCTGCACATGAAAACCATCGTGACTGCTTTGTCTGTCCGCCCTCGGATCTTAGAAAACAACTATGACTAGAGGGCTGCAATTTGGTACGTTGATCATCCACCCTCCGTTTATCAAACTTACCAAATTGCAGCTCTCTCGACTCAGTAGGTTTTGCTTTATCGATGGTTAAAGTTAGTCATAATCGTTCGCCTGGGATCACTATAGGACAGGCCAACAATACAAAAACTGGTTAACTTAGAATTCCCAATTCCATCTCCTTCAAAGGCAGGTTAGATCATTCAAGGAACGCAGAAGGTAATAGCGAGTTCTTCATTACAAAAGTGAAATGTACTGTAGAACTTATCGAGGAGGTTGCTTATCTAATAACTGTGTACGAGTCACTTTTTCATTTCAAAGAGAAAATTAAAACGGAATTTATTACTTCAAAATTGCGTAAAAAGTATTTTTTTCTTTACATATAACAATGAAAAGAAAATCTCCTATTTCTTGGTCGTGACTAGTTGCTACACCCCTAAATATATATATATATATATATATAATATATATATATATATATATATATATATATATATATATATATATATATATATATATATATATATATAAAGAATCACAAACATAAATTATAAAAATAAATGGCAAAGATAAAATAACCAACCGGGTCACGTTCCGTTAAAAAGTACTGTTTTTTTTTCTTTTTTTACTGCTAAACCTCTAATTGGGTCAATCCATTCCCTTGAAAAATGATTCCAGACTCCTGGAAGGACGGGGATGAAAATAGATTAATAGCACTTTTTTTCTTTTTTTTCGTGTGTGTGTGTGTTTTTTTTTTTTTTTTTTTTTGGTCTCTGAAGATTGATTAAGTTATCCTGAAAAGGAATTTGTGGTGATGATTTGTGGCTGAGTTTGTAATCGCAGATCAAGAATTGATAAAGGGTAGAATGAGATCGATTCTGTATGTGGGCCAGTTGGCAATCTTTTAAACCATTACCAACACTAAATGATTATTTTAATATAATGAATCTGGTGTCACAATTAGAGGTCGTAGAATCATTAACAACACTGACCGATTGTAAAAATGTGAAACTGGGCGTCACAATCAGAGAGGTCATGGAATTTAGCGAGATGAAGAATTATATTCACAAACAGAATTAAATTTCTTCTGTCTTTTACGGACTGTGTTCGTTAAGTAAGATGAAAATCCAATTTATAGATATAGCCGTGTAGATCAACAATTGATGAAGGGGTAGAATGATGTCGATTCTGGTGTGCTAAAATATATGGCGGGTCCATTGGCAGTCTTTTAAATCATTAACAACGCTGGAAGGTTATTTTAATACGAAACTGGCGTCACAATTTGAGAGGCTATACAAATGAACGAGATGAAGAATTATACTTACGAAGCCAACATTCTTCGGAAGCTTGAATTTCAAGTCAATGGCCCCTTTGGTGTGCTTGTTCCTTGAAATAGGTTTCACTTGTAAAATATTTATTCATGAAATAATAATAATAATAATAATAATAATAATAATAATAATAATAATAATAAGAAGAAGAAGAGAAGAAGAAGAAGAAGAATGTTCTAAAGGGTCCACAATAATACAAAAGTGTTAAGAGTCCGTGTATAATTTTTTAAGACTTTACAAAAAGCTTTCGAACCCTTCCTGGGTTCATCTTCATCACCTGGCCCATTAACGAGCTAACGACGGTGTCAACGATTTTCAACGACTCTTGTTTTTAAATTTACCTCTGTACATGTTGTAACTAATTGTTCATTTGGACTGAAGATGAACCCAGGGAAGGGTTCGAAAGCTTTTTGTAAAGTCTTAAAAATTATACACGGACTCTTAACACTATGTATTATTGTGGACCCTTTAGAACATTATATATACTCTCGCGATAAAGAGTTTTTCCCTAATAATAATAATAATAATAATAATAATAATAATAATAATAACTAATAATATCAGCATCACAACAATGGAAGACGCACAGGTAATACGTAACACGGAGCCTTTTGTTTACTAAACACACATCGAACTCTTTACTTTGCATCCTGAGCACTTCGCTGTAATTAACTGTCACCTATGGCATTTGTCGGGTAAATAATCATGTCAACACAATCTCTTGTCATGTTCCACACACAAAAACAAGATGACATAAAAGCACACCTTTCCTTTTGTTAGTTTTCTGGGAAAGAAAACTGTTGAGATGGCTTTGTCTGTCCGTCCTCACTTAATCTGTCCGC
The DNA here is from genome assembly GCF_015104395.2 of Macrobrachium nipponense. Classification (NCBI taxonomy): domain Eukaryota; kingdom Metazoa; phylum Arthropoda; class Malacostraca; order Decapoda; family Palaemonidae; genus Macrobrachium; species Macrobrachium nipponense. The sequence goes on from NC_061104.1 coordinate 1,819,413, forward strand.
GCTTTGTCTGTCCGTGATCAGATCTTGAAAACTGCTGAGGGTAGAGGGCTGCAAATTGGTATGTTGATCATCCACCCTCCAATCATCAAACATACCAAATTGCAGCCCTCTAGCCTCAGTAGGTTTTATTTCATTGAAGGTTAAGGTTTAGCCGTAATCGTGCGTCTGGTAACGATATAGGGCAGGCTATCACCTGGCCGTGGGTAACGTTTGATGGGCCGCGGCTCATACAGCATTATTATACCGAGGGCACCGAAAGATAGAGATATTACGGTGGGCTTGATTATACGTTGTGCAGAGAACTCGATTGCGCCGGAGAATCTTCGGCGCATTTTTTTACTCGTTGTTTTTCGTCGTGTAGCGAAAGAAAATAAAAAACACCCTGAGAATTCTAGCGAACTTTCCCATTTACAATAATGTTTCCGGAAGCATCTTCAAGCGGCGCGCGTTATCAACAAAATTTTTATCAGATGCCGTCGTTATCACATAATCAAGAACGATGAATATTTATTTGAATCTGCAGATTTGCCCATTCGAGGAGTGGCCTGGAAATCTTTGTCCCGCTGCAGGTTTGAAAATTGCCAATACCTCGCCGTTATGCCGACGTTAATAACATCTTTAGTATCTGAACAACAGCTCGGAATAGAGTTCCAGTCGTGCTCTGCGGAATGGGAACGGCTGCGGAACAGTCCAGTAATCACACTGACAAAGTAATCTTTGCTCACAATATTATTCTTAGCAAAACTTCCTTGTCGATAACTTCACTCAAAATACAGCAAATAAATATTTTGTTACTTATACGTACGAATGAGGAAATTGATCAGAATATTATTATATTGTTTCTTTTCCATTTTGTCTTTCATTGATTATGGATTCAATCACATTTTTGAGTCGTGATTTTGATCACCTGTAACATTTAATTAATCTCTGATACCTGGTATTATTTCATATGGATTTTCTGATACATTTCACGCAATACGAGTCAGAATTTCACATTTATTTGAATATTTATTTGCCAAATGGTTTTATATTTAATTTCATATAGATTTTTCTTACTTTAATTTATTTAATTTTACACGCACAAAAAACAAGACTCAATTTTTACAAATTTTTAAGCTTTCGCGTGAAACCATTATTTTAAATCTAGTCTAGTTTAAGATGACAAAATTCATTATTGAAATGACGTTTAGGCCAATTTTGCAATATTTGATTATGTAATTTAATTTCACACAATACAAAAATCCCAGATTAAATTTGTATACATTTTTAAGCTTTCGTGTGAAACCAATTTTATGTCAAGTCTAGTATGAGATAACAAAATTCATTATTGAAATGACGTTTAGGCCAATACTTGATTATGTAATTGAACTCATATTACGATTAATACTCTAAATAAAATCTCAGTTTGAGCATTACAATTACCAAGATATTCAACCCTTAAAACTAGTAAAAGCAGACATTATTGATGAATAACGTAAAAACTAAATCAAAACATAAAAAGAAACTTCTACCTTCCATTATGAACGAACCACTAAGATTCACCTTGTAGCAACTTTTAGTAGTTACCGGAACCTCTGTAGCCATCCGACCTTTCGTGGAGGATAAAAACTTAATTAAAGAGATTTTTTTTATCTTTTCAACTAGAGAAACCCAGAACATTTCCTTTAATCATTTATTCATTAAAAGAGAGTGGAGACGAGGATATACCGTCTGGTTAAGTAATTGACACGTTGTATGAACTTTTCAGGCAGGCTAAGATTAGAGGAATATTTCGTCTCATTATCTGACTAAGAAAGATTTTTATTGTTGAGAATACAGTCCGGTTTAATTATTGATAACTGATATATTTTTTTTATTCTAATGAAGGATAGAATTCTATCATTACTGACTGATTGGTTTCAGAGGAATTATTCTTCTCATTATCTGACTACGAAAGATTTTCATCGTTAAGAATATAGTCCGGTTTAATTATTGATAACTGATATATTTTTATTATTCTAATGAAGGATAGAATTCTATCATTACTGACTTATTGGTTTCAGACGAAGGAAAGAGGAATATTTCTTCTCATTATCTGACTACGAAACATTTTTATTGTTGAGAATACAGTCCGGTGATAACTGATATATTTTTTTTTTATTCCAATGAAGGATAGAATTCTATAATTACTGAGTGATTGGTTTCAGACGAAGGAAAGAGGAATATTTCTTCTCATTATCTGACTACGAAAGATTTTCATTGTTAAGAATACAGTCCGGTTTAATTGTTGATAACTGATATATTTTTATTATTCTAATGAAGGATAGAATTCTATCATTACTGACTTATTGGTTTCAGACGAAGGAAAGAGGAATATTTCGTCTCATTATCTGACTACGAACATTTTTATTGTTAAGAATACAGTCCGGTTTAAATATCAATAACTAATATACATTTTTTAAATTTAATGAAGGACAAAATTCTATAATTACTACTGATTGGTTTCAGATGAAGGATAGATAAATCTTTCCCTTAATCAGCTGAGTACGAAATATATATATTGTTGAGAATACATCCTTAATTAAATATTTCTACTAGCGTCGTGCTTTTTATTCCAATGAAGAGTACAAGTTTACAATTATTAACGGATTACTTTAAAATAGCTTGAATTTAAGAGAAATGCTGGAACGAAGCCTTTCTCTGGTTCCTTTAAAGTATTGGCAGGTGCCTCTCTTGCGCGCTCGAACAACAGACTCGCCTGGAGAAAATAGAGGTGTAAATGTGAATAAGACAAAAGTGTGAAAATAGATGAATGTAAATAAGATAAACCTTAAAAATGAATAACAGAGATTAAGGATACAGTTACAAAACCTGTGTAACGTGGTGGAATGATGGTGGAAAACATAGAGTGAAAATTGAGTAATGTAAAGGAATGAGTGTAAGTATACTGGACTGATAAAAGTGTAGAATAGATAGGAATAGAGTAGGAACTATAAAGATAAAAGAGGGTAATATAGAGGAATAAGAGTGCATAATAGAGGATAATAAAGTCGGGTTAACATAGAGGTAAAAGAATGCATAATAGAGGATAATGAAGTGAGTTAACATAGAGGAATAAAAGTAAAAATTACAGAATAATTTATGATATTGATAAAATTGATATTAAAGAACAAAAAATGAATGAATCTAGATAATACAAAATCTCCTTTTGATTTTATTTTTTACGTTCGTCTATGATTACAAGGATCCATTTTCTTGATTAATGGCTCTCAGGGCCGGGAAGGATGTGGTTGAAAAGTGATTAACAAGAGTTTCCATTTTTTTTTTTTTTTATGTTACCGCTAAGATAAATGAAGATGTTCGAAAGGGCGTTTAATCGGAATAAAAAATGCTTCTGGGACGATCCTGATCGTGCGCAGGTCCATACACTGATACATGCATACATACGTACATATATAATATATATATTGTGTGAAATCATATTTTCCCTTACTTATCCTCTCCGGATCGTTTTATAAAATACGATTCAAGAATTTATAAATAAAGAATGTTTTTCGCATTTTCGCATCGATCCCAAAAGATTGGTCCGGATCGTTCCCAATATAATGATATTTTTCCTTACTTGTCCCCTCTGGATCGTTCTCGGGAATATGATCCCAAAATTTGTGTATCTTTAACATTAATTCCAAGAGATCGTTCCGAATCGTTCCCAATATGGTCATATTTTTCCATACTTATCCTCTCTGGATCGTCCTCTGAAATACGAAACCAAAATTTTTGTATCAATAACTTTGTATCATCGATTCCAAGAGATCGTTCCTTATCATTCCCAAATCATATTTTCCCTTACTTATTCTTCCTGGACCATCCTCTGAAGTACGAAACCAAAATTGGTGTATCAAGAATTTTGTATCATCGATTCCAAGAGATCGTTCCTTATCATTACCAATCTAATCATATTTTCCCTTACTTATCCTCTCTGGATCGTCCTCTGAAATACGAAACCAAAATTTGTGTATCAAGAACTTTGTATCATCGATTCCAAGAGATCGTTCCTTATCATTCCCAATCTAATCATATTTTCCCTTACTTATCCTCCCTGGAACGTTCACTAAAATGTGATCCCTTATCACCCAAATCAATTATACTCAGAAGAGTTCCGAACTCGTAAAGCTAACACGGACTGAGCTGTGCTGTTGATACAGAAAATATTATTTGTGGGCTTTGGGTAGACGGAAAACCGAACTGTAATGATAAAGTGATTGTTCCAGTGCTCATATCATTTTGCAAAGAATATTGATTTTTTTTACGTAAACTAGATATGTGGTAATGGTTATCATCGATGTTTTTATATCGTAAGCTGGAAAGCTGATGATAGTATAGACATTTAAGGGAAATAATAAATAATAATAATAATAATAATAATAATAATAATAATAATAATAATAATAATAATAATAATAATAATAATAATAATAGGGAAGTTGATGATACTCTAGAATGTAGAATGTTTTTGAATTGACATATGTAGTTTATGAATAATAATAATAATAATAATAATAATAATAATAATAATAATAATAATAATAATAATAATAATAATAATAATAATAATAATAATAAAAGTATCAAGGTAATTCTTTTTGATTTGGGTAGTATAGTATTTAATGTATCTTTTCTGTGCTTCAAATTTGGTATTTGAAAATATATTATGGAATGTATTTAGTCGAGATTTCATATACAGAAAAAGACTGACTAAAAATTATTTTTATTAGATGGTAGTTAACGAAATAAGAAAAAGACACGTCAGTTAATGATTTTTTTATTTTTGATTTATGAATTTTACACTTGTGGTAACAAAGGGTTAGAAGCTGGGTTCCTTGTTTTCCAAAAAAAATTATTTCCATTAAAAATAAACGATGTTCATCTAAAATGCTTTTTCACGTTTTAATAACAGGGTAAAAAAAAACACTTGCTGCATTATGCATGTTCAAACAGACTAAGTTAAAAGATGTGAAAACTTTGCGAAATAGTATGGGAACGTGTAAAAAATTACGACGCTCTCTCTCTCCTCTCAATCACTCTCTCGTCCATTCTCTTTTTTTTTTTATGCTTTTTTCTCTCTCTCTCTCTTCCTCTTCTCGGTTTATTCCTTTCCTCTCTCTCTCTCTCTCTCTCAATAATGCACCCGTGAAATTATACATGAAGATAACACACAAAATCCACTGTCATACAATAATGAAAACTTCACTATGCATAAGACTTTGAAAACTTCACTAAGCATAAGACTATGAAAACTTTACTAAACATAAGACTATGTAATAAAACTAGGTAAAAAAAAAAAAAAAAAAACGAACAAACACACAAACAAAAAAAGAAAACAAAGAAAAACACCTATTTTTTCACTCTCGCATTATTTTCTCACGCAACAAATTACCTTCAGTCATAACTCACCGAAGCATCCCGCAAAGACCACCAAAAAAAAAAAAAGGAAAGTTTGCCAAAAGAGGAACATAATGCCCGGGACATTCATTCCTCCGTCCTCGGCCATGAAAAATAATCCCGGCTTCGGGAAATATTTTAAACTCGAAAGTCGACGAGGAAGTCTATCAGCGAAGAGGGACTCAAAAGGCTGGCGGTCAGCCCTGGAGCCATTCATCTCTCGTACCATTGCAAAATATCTTTACAGCGACTGGCAGCCCGACGACGTCCAGAAAAAATAAAAATAAAAAGGCGAAAAGGGAACCTTTTAGCTCTTGAAGGAAAGAAGGGAGAAAAAAGAGAGAATGAATTTGCGCGAGAATCTTTTTTTCTCTGAGGAAATGCAAAGTTTATTAGGCGAGCTGAGAAAGCTATTTCCTATGCTCTTTTTCAGCGTGTTTATAGCGTGTATTTTCAAGTTTGTTTTCCCTTGTATAAAGTAAATAATGCGTTAGGTGCTCACCTTCCTGCTATTTAGATTAAATATGCACACATGTTTTACCTTGAAAATAAATTTTAAAAGTATGTAAATGAATTAATTCGAATATATCAGTAATCACAGCGTTAGTGAGAAGAGAATGTCAGAGCAATCATTATTATAATTTAGTCATTGGTAATGATTGTTGCTTGAACCCATGAGTAAGTGACATGTGGCAATCTAGTACCGTAGAGTTTCTTCATTTTACCCTTTATAATAAGACTGAATAATTGTACGAGTTATCTTATTCCCGGCAGATAGATAGATTTCGAGGTGTAGTTTGTAATGATAGCTATTTCTTCCCTTTCTTCAGACTTCATGATTGAATAATGAGTTAGATGAAAATTTATACAAGATCAGAATAAAATAGGGATTAACATTCTAGTCTCAATAAGGCACCGAAAATAGTATGGATAACATAACATGTTTAGGAGTTTAAAATAGATTTTCTCCTCTAATTTATTGTAGTGTATCCAGCTAAAGTTCTTTTTCATATGAACATATACACACCTACATACATACATACATACATATGTAGCTATATGATATATATGTATATATATATATATATATATATATATATATATATATACTATATATATATATATATACAATTATTATTTATTATTATCCACTATTATTCACTATTATTATTATTGATTATTCTGTAAATCCGTTTATGCCTTAAATTGTTGAAAAAATCCTAGCTATAATATAAATAATACGTTATATTAATAGAAACCAATGAAAAAAAAATAATATTCTTCCAAACACTTAAATGGAATTATGATTACAACGCTTTCCACTAAACATTAAACATTATTTACATAATGAATAAGACACCCCAGACATAAAATAAATTAATAAAAAAAAATAGCGAGACGCCTCCCCTAAGACAGAGCAGTCCAATATATTCTTGCAAAGTCTCTGACATTCCGTATTCCCTTCATCATGTTCTGGCGCCGCGTTGAAAGCGAAACTTTCGCAATGTTGCAACAAGCAACTGCTCTCCCTTCTTCCATTTTCATATTACTGAGGAAGCAAGAGCTGATATTAGAGGAATTAGCCGCTGTTTGCCGTAAAAAGTTTCTAAAACCCCCCCCCCCCCTCCCCCGGCTAAGATAACGATGGTTCATCTCTCTCTCTCTCTCTCTCTCTCTCTCTCTCTCTCTCTCTCTGTGTGTGTGTGTGTGTGTGTGTGTGTTTGCTTGAGCGTTTGTGTTGCTTGCCGGTGATGAAAAGTTCAATCTCTCTCTCTCTCTCTCTCTCTCTCTCTCTCTCTCATTTTCATGTAGTAAAAATGCCTGAAATATTTTCATCTCTCTCTCTCTCTCTCTCTCTCTCTCTCTCTCTCTCTCTCTCTCTCTCTCGTTGCTGCTGTAGCAAAACTTTCAAATTATTTTCATTCCCTCTCTTTCCCAAGTGATGCTGTTCCTCTCTCTCTCTCTCTCTCTCTCTCTCTCTCTCTCTCCCCAGTCTCTCTCTACGTCTCTCTCTCTCTCTCTCTCCTAGCCCTACAGCCGTGACAAAGAAACATTTCCTTCAGAATAAGTACGACTTCGAGGACAACTTTGGCACAGAAGTTTGAAGCCCTTTTTTCCTAACGTCTTTCCATAAGGCTAATTGAGGTGAGCGATAATAATATGTTCCAGCTCTTTCGCTAAAATCCCTCACCACTCTTCTCTTCTACGTAAGTGATACGGCGCTCTCCACTTCACATTTCCACACCTCACACTTCACTTGAGGTCTTTGGAGACGAGGTTTTTCGCCAAAAAAAAAAAAAAAAAAAAAAAATAGCGAGATAAAAAAGACAAACGCACTCACTGAAGGATTACGGAAAAGTTTTTTTTCAGCAAAAAAATCACACTGTAGAATTACGGAAAGTTTATTTTTTTTAAGTATCCTATCTTATGTGAGAATCTGAAGGCCTGTACATGTAACTTTTTATTATCATATATTTTATTACTTGATAAAAATATATCCCTTGATAGATAATCTACGTCATAGTTCCAGAACACAATATGGACGAGTTTTCTGTCCCGTGGTGGCCTGAGCCACGCCCATAAAGCTCTTGGCCGCGGCCCATGAAACTCAGCCACAGTCCGGTGGTGGCCTAAGTTGTTGGTACCTATAAAGTTGCCAGGGTACGATTATGGCTAACTTTAACCTTGAATAAGATAAAAACTATTGAGGCTAGAGGCCTGGAATTTAACAAGTTCGATGATTAGAGAATGGATGATCAACCTACCAATTTGCATCCCTTTAGCTTCAGTAGTTTGTAAGATCTGAGGGCGGACGGACAGAAAAATAATCACATGCCCTGCTCCTCGTCCATTTAATTATGATATTAACTTCTCTCTTCTTCGTCTACTTTATTTCTAAACCTCCCGTTACAGTCGTGACTGAAATTGTTCGTCCCACTCAACAGATTATTAAAATAGAAATACCGGTACATAAATACAGATGTTCATCTGTAAAAACACGGGAATCTGTCGAGATTTAGTGGGAGCAACTCAGAACATCATAACTTTAAAACAGACGTTACAATTCTTGATGGTAAAATTATTTCATATCAAAAGAGAAACATTATAATTCTCAATGGTAAAATATTTCCTGCTGTATTACTCATCTGATATGAATTATTTTTTATAAATGTTTAGGTGCAAGGAAGGGCTACCATGGACTTTAAATGCAAAACAAAATTATAAATATTTATTTATTGATTTTATCTAAAAAAAGAGAGTTATTTAAATAAAATGTGATAAAGATTCTTTAAATATCTAGGAATACGACAGGCATTGCATAGCTTTTGAATTATAAAAAAATACAATAAACAACAAAGTAATACCATCTCAAAAAATAATTTCTCGAAAAAATATCTGGCCATAATATGTACAAAACTTTCATAGCCAAGGAATCCACAGGGATCAACTACAAATGCAAACAATAATTACAAAGAACTTTGCTAAGAAACCTTGAAGATTACATCGTTGTCTCGAGAAGGTAATCGGGTGTAATTGCTCCCGTAATGCCGACAGAGACAGTAATTGCAGAGCTGGAACAATTACAGTAAAAAGAATGGATTGTGTTTTCGTTTTCTTGATATTGCAGTACTAGTGGCTGCGTTCCTGGCCAATTGAGTGGAAAGTGTCAGTTTGTTTTATTATTATTATTATTATTATTATTATTATTATTATTATTATTATCATTCATAAAAATATCATAATAGCATGAGTCACTAAAATGGCGAAGAAATTCACAATGGTGTTAATGTAAATATATATATATATATATATATATATATATATATATATATATATATATATATATATATATATATATATACATATATATATATCCATATATCATATATATATATATATATATATATATATATATATACTATATATATATATATATATATATATATAATACCATATATATACTATATATATATATATATATATATATCATATATATATATATATTTCTGATTTCTATTGACATTTGCACCATTTTAGAATTCTTCAGCATTATTATTATTATTATTATTATTATTATTATTATTATTATTATTATTATTATTATTGATTATTATTATTATTATTATTATTATTATTATTATTATTATTATTGAAGTTTGTGAAGCAATCGACTTATCAAGCAAATCTGTTTATAGAAAAAATCGTCACATCTGACTACATGAGAAAAGTGACAAAAATGAAATGTAATAGGAAATGAATTAGTAAAAATTCACATAAACCAATACACACAATTCCATAAACATAAACACACATTTCCCTAAACAAATTTTAAAAAATAAACAAAAATTCAAACAGACATTAATAAACCAACATATAAATTCTTAAGGCAACAAAATACATATTACGAACTCACAAAACTGACTTAATTAAAATTCAAAAGGAAGAATTTAATACACATTACAAACAAAAATAAATCAACAAAAATTTCACAAACAGAAATAAACTAACATAAATTCCTAAATACAAGTAAGCATTATACGAAGCTAAAAGAAAATAAAAATATATTCAAAAACTGAAAGACTTTAATTTAAACCCAAAAGAAAAAACATTAAAAATAAAAATGAAATCCGTCAAACAAAGATTTCTACGAAACAGAAATAAAAAAACCAACTATAAATTTCATAAGCACAAATACATATACGAATCAAAACTGAAATAAATAAAAAATTTCACAAACAAAAATAAGCCGAACACAAATTTCCATAACCACCGAAGTACAATATTACGAATCTAGGAGTTAAATATTACAAAGTTTCAACAAAAGGAAGAAGAATTTAACAAAACAAAAGGAACACCCCAGAAAGACGAGACCAAAACGACAGAGGTCCTGTAGAGCCGAAAAACGTTTTACTCACGAAAATAAATACATCATACAATGTTTTTCGTCTTATTCGTTTTAAAAGTGTCGAGGTTCGTGCTTACCTGAACTCTCGTTTGTCTCTTACGAACGAGCGTCCTGCGCTGGTCCTGCTTACTTGGCTATTTCCGCCAAACTGAGATTCTTCTCTTAACTGGGATTTCTATTTTCCTTTTTTTTTCTTTTTTTTTTTTTGGATTGGGGGAGTCGGAGGGGGGGTGGGGGGGCGGGGTATAAGGGAGGGAGGGGTTGGGGGGCTATTTTGTAAGTGGCTCATGGGGGACTTTTCCTTGTCCTTATTTCCCGCATGGCTATTTGCAATAGAAGCTGCTGATTATCTTTAAAAGGGTGATTAGTTTTTGGTGCCATGAGTTCGAGTGCATTTGACTGGAGGCGAGTAGGCATATACAAAACACACGCACGCACATCGGTGAATTAATACATTATATTAGATGGTATATCATACTTATAATAATCGATATATAATATTATATAGATATATACATATACTTATAATCAGCATAATATAGTACGTATATTATGTTTGTGGTCTAACTATATTATATTTACATATATATATATATATATATATATATGATGATATATATATATTAATCTACCTTATATTAATTGGATATGTATGGATTATCGATTGAAATTTACCTATTTACAGTAAATGTATGGGAAGGATTAAGTATTATTAACATTTACTATAACAATTGGATACTATACCTATTATATACTATTTATATATATAATCATAATAATTAAATACAAACATATATAGCATACCATACCATACATACATACATAGCATACAATGACTAATTTGACAGTCAACTTTACCTAACGGACCCCGTCAAACAAAAACTGTAACGAATTCCTAACGTTACTACTATGTCCATTTTCAATTCGTTTTATAAGATATTTTGCACTATGCTTACCACATATTATATCCTTCTGCGTTCAAACGATAAATAGGTCGGCCCCCCCACCCACCCCCCCAACTAGCACCATAAGCATGTATATAACAACACCTAGTTTGCATGACCAAAAAAGGTTTTTTTATTATTATTATTAGTTATTTATTTTATTATTATTTTAATTATTATTACCGCCCGCACTTTCGCGCGTACGTCCGTCCGCAAATTTAGCGCAGCGGGGGAGCGGGGGAGAATAATAAATCCAAATGAATAGGACGCTCCCATACCAGTACATGGAAACATTTCAAAAAACTTGGGTACAAAGTCTTCTGAAGGGAAACACACTACCCATTATTTGTATAATAGCAGAAGAATTCAGCGGGCGTGAGGCGAGGATTCTATATATCCTTTTGATAGGACAAAAATGTTTCGGGTATTGCCCCAAAAATTCGCCCCACCCAGAGGATTGGAATATATGTTTTATTTCCGCTCAAATTTATGGGGTTATTTCTGTTTGTTTTCCATTGGTCTGTTTGTTTATTTATATATATATATTATAGATATATATATTATATATATATAATGGTGGTGTGTTGTGTTGTGCTTGTGTGTGGTTGGGTGAGGAGAGGCAGTATATGTATGCAGTTTTTTGTTGCTAAGGTTTCGTTTCTTTGCATCTTCTTCTCTTTTGTTACTGTGCTCTCCGTTATTCTCTCCTTCACTCTTCTCTTTTAAACTCGGTGGTTTCTTTCTCTCCTCCTCTTTACCCTCTTCCGCTCTTTTCTCTTTCGTATCCTGTTTTCTTCTGCTTCCTGTGCTTATTCTTTTTCTCTGTTTTTTTGTCTGGTCCTTCTTTTACTCCCTTTATCTTCGTTATCTTCCTGTTGCTGTAATACATAACAAACAATCATTGATATCATATGCAATATATATATATAAATTACAATATATATATATATATGATAAGATGCTATATTATATCATACTATTTATATAAATATTATAAGTTAGATGTATAGGTCACTAATATATAATGTATAAATTAAGTACTAGTGGTAGAAGATATATACATACACATTACTTTGAAAACAGGAGCGACTGTTAGAACCTTTACCTTAAGTAAAATAAACAACCTTTTACATTTTCTATTACAATTTCCTAGAATGATTTGTAACTGAACCATTGAAAATCACAGAAGTCCTCCCAGAATTGTCAAACCCAACACCGAGCGAACAAATAATGTCCTTGAGGTTTCTGCTTTGCCAAGTCTGTGGACTCTGAATAGAGGCGAAATAATTATGCTAATAAAAGTTGACAAGAAATAAATAGTTGTAGCACCATTGCGGTTCTTCCCGTCATAAAAGAAAAAGACAAAAGTGGCTATTTATTTACCGCAACTTTTGGTAGTTTTCGGTATCTTTGATTAGAGTAAGCATGAACGTGAATAATATCCGCCCACTTATCTTCATTACTCCGGTAGAATTTTTTATTCGTTTATTTTTTGATGAAATTAAGCGAAATCTAGTGACATTTTACTCCGTGGAAAGAAACGTTCACAATGACCTAGATTTCCTGGCTTTGCTTTTGCCTTCTCTACCTCTATCTCTCTCGCTCTCTCTCATCTCTTCATTCTCATCTCTCTCTCTCATCTACCTTGCGAGACCTCGGTGCTTGAAAGGTAAATATTTTATTAATTTTTAACTGCTCCTATCTAATAAACGCGTGTTTTTTTTTTTTTTTTTTTTACCGCATCTTGAAGTCCCGACCAATATTTTACCATCGGAGCCTTTTTTAAATCCGAAAAAGAAATTAAATCAAATGTACAATTTTAAATATTTATATAAATTATATAAATAATTTAGTAGATTTACGTAAACATGTATGTGTTGTGGTTTACGTATATGTTAAAATAATAATTCATGCATAGATACAAAATTTAATATATGCATACAATATATATACCATATATATAAGGTGATAGTTATTCTCTTAGATTATCAACTGCCAATTTATCCTCGCCATCGCTAATTTCCATACGATCTCTTGCCAATTGATCAAGGGCTGGTGACAGGTTTCTTGGGGGGGGGGGGGGGGGGGGGTGGGGGGGGGGGGGGGGGGGGGGTTGGTCAAAGGGGCAAGGCGGGGTGAGGGGGCAAGGGAATTCCAAGGGATTCTCTTGTGGACACGTCTGGATTTATCGCCGCTGATGTAGACGTATTGAGAGAGAGAGAGAGAGAGAGAGAGAGAGAGAGAGAGAGAGAGAGAGAGAGTTTGACCAAGGAGAGTAATGGTCGAAGCTTTTCTTGGCTCATTGAATAAAAGAGGCTAGAATTTATTCAGTCAAAGTGATGGGGATTTTCTCTCATCTGTTGGCTATCTGGGTGATGCAGATTGCTTGCTCTCTCTCTCTCTCTCCTCTCTCTCTCTCGTCTCTCTCTCTCTCTCTCTCTCTCTCTCTCTCTCTCTCTCTTTCTTAACTTAACACTGTTTGCGTTTATACCAGAATATGTTCTGTTTAAAATATCCAAGTAATACTGACCAAAATAATGTTGTGATATAAAAAAGGGAAAAGAATCAGTTTATATATATATATATATATATATATATATATATATATATATATATTTGTGTGTATGTATAGTATATATAGTATATATGTATATTTGATATATATATATATATAGTATATATATATATATATATATATATATATATATATATTTGTATATATTATTATATATATATATACTATATATATATGTCTATTATATATTTGATACTATATGATGTATATCATGTATATGTATATATACAAATATATACATATATATAAATACATGTAGATCTATTGATATACATATTGAAAATAATATTAGATTGGACCTCCCACCAAGTGAAGGCTATAAAAACCGCCTCTTTTAGAAAGGAAGCTGACATAAATCCATAAAACCAGAAGCAGGTATAGAATCCCAAAATTAGATAAAGGAAGGTGTAGCCTGACGTGTGTTACAGTGATTCAAAATACGAGATAATCTTAGAGTTTTATTAAGTGATGTTTGTCCTTGTATATGACTCTAGGTTTGCCTGGTGGGATAGGAGGGGAGAGGGGGGAGGTATAGGAGTGTGGTTTGGGGTACGAATTTCTCAGTGTTTTGGTAAAGGGGGTGACCGACCCCTTGGTAGGGGTGGTGGTGGTGTGGCCAGGAGTAGCTACTAATGTAAACAAATTCTTTCGGGCGAGCAGCAAAGGCCATTAGCGACCAAAAAGCGACCCGCGGCGTTGCCATGTCTCCAAACAGATTTGATCCCCGGAGACAATATTGGCATTAAAATCTGCGACGTGTAATGTGGCAACGTTTTTTTTTTTTTTTTTTTTTCCTCCTTCTTTTTTATAAAGGGACGATCGAGTTTAGGGCGGGGGGCGGGGCGGGAAATTTGGCCTCTTGTGTTTCGTACCTTAAAAAATAGATGGCTTGATGTCCTCTGGTTGGCATAGTCTCTCTCTCTCTCTCTCTCTCTCTTCATTGGAACAAAGCATCAGCTTGCCATCAGACTGTCATTCTTTCCTTTCAGCCCAATTATAACTCTCTCTCTCTCTCTCTCTCTCTCTCTCTCTCTCTCTCTCTCTCTCTCTCTCTCTTTTGCATTACGGACCCTCCATTCTGTGCGTGTGTGTGTGAGTTCTGAATGAGAGAGAGAGAGAGAGAGAGAGAGAGGAAGGAATCCATCTCAAAGATGTACCATTCCCTATACACACGAAACGTAAACACTCTTCGAATCGTGATTCAGATCATGCACGCTTCGAACCATCGCTTCGAAACGCGTTCACTCAAAACTTCGAAGTACCTCGTCAGGGGGCGCTTCAAACCTGTTAACATGTTTGGAGACATAATGGTGTGGACGTCCCCTGAACGGGAATCAGTTTTTTTTTCTTTCTTTCTTTTTCCAGTGAATGTTTTCTGCAGTGTGGAGACCATCGCTCGCACCGCTTTTGGTACGAGGAGAAAAAGGAACTGTGGTTGTGGCGTTGAGTCTAATAGACGCTTATCGCTCCCTCCCGTTCGAAAGTCTCAATTGTTTCCTGGTAATCCTGTGCATTAAAACTGCAATACGAATTGTGAAACGTGGAATATATCAGTAAGAAAATATATATTGACAGATAAGAGTCACGGAGAAACGGAGTGAGAGAAATTGAAGGCTAAATAGGACTTAGAAACTGATGAGATCTGAAGAATAATCATTTTCCTTTAAAAAAAAAGGTCGCAATTGTTTCCTGGTAATCCTGTCGGTTAAAACTGCAATACGAATAGTGAAAAGTGGAATATATCAATAAGAAGTTATATGTGGACAGAGTAGAAGACACGGTAAAACCGAGTGAGGGAAACTGAAGGCTAAATAAGACTTAAAAACTGATGATATCTAAAGAGTCATCATTTCACCTTAAAAGCCTGCCCTCCTGATGGACAAAATGTAGCCAGGGTCAACATCAGATGCCAAAATAGGGGTAGGTGAAATTGATGTATCCATTATTTATGATATGTCTCTATTGCATATGCACAGCTCTCACTGATGTCTCCACGTACTGACTGGGCGAGAGGTTAATAACAGTTTATTTTGCGAACCAAAATACGCCGTCTGTGTGTATGTGTGTTTGTGAATCTATGTTAGCAAGAAAGGATAAAATCTTTCCACAACTTAGCACGTCTATCTTGATTATATTTGTGTTTTTTTTAACGTATTTCCTAGTGTTGATTAGCTCCTTAAAATCTGTAGTAGACATAGGAAATAAATTCTTGGATGCATGCAAGCACAGGGACCTCATTTGACAGAATTATTCAAGGGTCTAAACCACTGTTCCCAACGTGAGGCGTACCAGAGGATAATTAGATTTTTAAAGGGGGGCTAGGGGTAGGGGGGCGTGGTGCAATTCGAAAATGTCTAAACCAAGTCCATGACCTTTTAGGCTTCCTCCAAGTGAATATAAGAATTATAGTCATAATCACCATAGGGGTCATCAGGATTTGAGAGAGGATTAGGTGGGACATGGCCAAAATAAATGTTTGGGAACCACTGCTCTGAACTCAAATATAAATGTATAAATGTTTAATATTTAGTATGTATAAGTATGCCGTAGGTAAATCGACAAATACGCAGTCAGTAAGGAAAACTAACAGATATTTCTTTAGTTATCAATTAATTTCAATTCAATTTCCAAGAAGGAGGAGATTAAACTACCATAATTTATTATTTTACATTTTTATTTATTTAAAATTTTTCATTTTTATTTATTTTAAATAATTTTACATTTAAATTTTACATTTTATTTATTTTAAATAATTTATTATTTTACATTTTTGTTTATTTTAAATAAATAAAAATGTAAAATAATAAATTTTCCAAATATTTCAGCGGTAGATAAAACGTCAGACAGGAAAACAAACAGTCACCAGTTATTAACTAATCTCCATTCAATTTCCAAAATGAAGGTGACTAAACGACCATTATCTCATGAAACGGAAGGTCATACCTGCTAAAAAAAAACTAATTAAAATAGACTAAAAAAAATAAAAGAAAAATGGGAAATACTTACGAGAACCCGTTTCGCGTGAAATGTTAGGTCATTATGTTAATAGCCTTCTTGATCGCCATTTCCAAAACGCTGTAATGCTGGGTCGTAATGGAGTTTTTTTCTCTCTCAAAAATCCATTTCCGATGATTGAAAAAATACGCATCTTTGGAAATCTGTTCCCAATGACGATTAAGATTTGCGTTATTTTTTTCTCCGATAATAATTATTCGTGTACTTAATAGGTATCATTACAACCACGTTGCCTCTTGCACAGGACTGGTATAGTTTGTTGCAAGATTCAAGATAGTTCGCACCTTATCGTAACCCTTCCACTTTAATCTAAGCCAAGAATCCGCGTCAGTGCATTAAACCTTATGGTAAATGGGATTATGATTTTTATTCATCAAGGCTGAATTTATCATCATTTGAGAAATTCATCGATGCTTAATTTTCGAGAGGACGGTTTCTCTACCTCCCTCTGTGTTCCCTGCATATTCGTTTGATTTTTGAAAGGACGAGTTTGTCGTACCTTGAGACTACATTCATACATTTTTTGGACAATTATTTATTAGTTAAAGCTATTTGCCTAAGGAGGTATTCACAAAATAAATAAATAAATAAAATCATAAATAAGTACATAAATAAATAAATAAATAAGAGACACTGAAATAATAAAGGAAGAAATATAGAAAGAAAGAAACTAATAAAGAAATAAACACATCAAAATGAACGTACTCAAGATTATAGCGGCAATTCTAATCCTAGCATGAAATCCAAACAATATTAATATTATATCTTCAACTCTCTCGAAGAACTTCAACTCTTCTGTGCTTAATTATGCACTCTGTTTAACCACCGAGAAGTTTAACAACACGGACAATCCTCATTCCCTCCTAACTATTATCTCCAGTACACAAAACAAATTCTAGAAACTGTAGTAAACTTCTAGAAACTTCTTCTGAAATGCATTCGAGAAACACGCTTACATGATGACCAACTCTGTTTTCCCAGGAAATTTTGTTCCCTCTTTATTAAACAAGTAAAACAGTTTCTTCCGCGCAATCGAGTTTTCTGTACAGCGCATAATCAATGCCACCGGTGGTCTCGTATAATGCTGTATGAGCAGCGACCCATCAAACGTCCACCACGGCCTGGTGGTGGCCTACTCTATGCTAACTTTAACCTTACCTAAAATAAAAACGACTGAGGTTAGAGTGTCGCAATTTGGAGTGTTTAATGATTGGAGGGTGGATGATCAACGTACAAATTTGCAGCCCTCTAGCCTCAGTAGTTTTTAAGATCTGAGGACGGACAGAAGGCGCAATAGTTTTCTTTTACAGAAAACTAAAATTAGATTAAACATTTATTGCAAATCGTGTGAGATATTGTGAATAGAGGCAGGTTTTCGTAATGTAGGTCCATCATGGTTTTCCAGATGCGGTTTCATAATCTAGAGCAGGTAGTTACGTGAAAGTTTTGCCTAATTAGGGAAATAAATGGGGCGAGAAAGGTGGATTTAATGTAAGAGAAAATATTTGACGATCTCTTAGTGTAATTCATTACACTAATAATTACAGGTTGAATTCTCTCTCTCTCTCTCTCTCTCTCTCTCTCTCTCTCTCTCTCTCTCTCTCCTCTCTCCTGGTTTCATAATCTATAGAGGCCATTCATATGAATTTTTGGCTAATTAACGAAGGAAGTGGAAAATGCACACGTGAATTTAAGGTTGAGCATTCTCTCTCTCTCTCTCTCTCTCTCTCTCTCTCTAACCACATCCCCTTGAGTTTAAAATCCTTCTCGTCATTGCGAATCCCTACTGACATTCCCTCACAATCCCACAATCTATCCTCACCCTTTCTCATATTAATTCATAATCCCTCACTGACTCGTTTATATAGGATCATACTCATCCTGACTCTCCATCACACTCACTCATCGACTCACACTTCCCTCACACCTATTTATCACATATTATGCTGTCCAAGACCTCTCACCCATACTTCCTTATATGCTCATCCCTACACGTACCTCATACTATGCCATATTCACTCACACTTCCATCAAATCTTTCCCCAACGTTCCCTCATTCTCCACCAAACCTCCATCGTGCTCCATCACACTTTCCCCAGATGTCTCCAACAATCAGTCTTCCCTCCTTGTGTCTCCATCACATTTTAACCATACTTCTCCAACACTGTCACGTCTCCATCAACTCCGCCACATTCTTCTGAATTCCCCCAACAATTTCACATCTCCCTCAATCTCCATCATCCTCACAGATGTTTCTCCAACAATGTCATGCCTCCATCAACTCCATCACATTCTCCTTAAATTTCCCCAACACTCTTTCACACCTCCTTCAGTCTCCAACACATTTCTTCACCGTTTCCTGATGTTCCCCCAACACTGCCATCCTTCCTAGAATCTCCAACACTTCTGTTCCCACTGTCCCCAAATTCCCCCAACGTTGTCACACCTCCTCTAGTCTCCACTATCTCCATCACACTTCGTCACAACAGCATCAGGCTCCTCCAACTCGTTCCCTTCTCCTCCCCTTAACCCCCCCCCCCCCACCCACCTACCTATCCCAAAGCACCTCAAATACGTCCACTTTAATTTGACGACCTTCTAAACGTTTAGAGAGAGAGAGAGAGAGAGAGAGAGAGTACGAATGCTAGGGGAATGGTAAATCCTTGTTTCTATTCGAAGGTGGGGGGGTAGGTACTGCCATTTTTAGCTAGATCCCTTTCTCGGATTTACGTTCCAGATGCTGGATTTGATGTTTATGTATGTATGCATATATATACGTGTATATATATATATATATATATATATATATATATAATATATATATAGACATATATAGCTATAATTTTTATATATATACATATATTTTATAATTATCAATATATATATGTATCTTATGTTTAACATATAAATGTAAGAATATTACACACACACATATATATATATATATATATATATATATATATATATATATATATGTGTGTGTGTGTGTGTGTGTGTATATAGATATATGTGTGTGGTATTATGTAGTGGTATGTATGTATATATAATTTTATATATATACATATATTTATAACTTATAAATATAATATGCTTATAACTATGCTTGATACACAAAGATATAGAAAATAAACATAGAAAAAAAATATATATATATATATATGGATGTACAATTAGTGGGCAGACAGATACACAGACACACAGGAAATATATCTAATCTGTAAAAAATTAAAATTACAAATAATATAAGATTAAATAAAACAATTATCATACCTCATAACTAAATCTCACTCACCAGCTATGGTCCGGCATCAAACAGATCATTCATTCTTCGAGTCGCAACGCATCAAAAAAAAAAAAAAAAAAAACCGAAGGCTCTCAATGAAAAGCACCGATCTTATTCATGAAGGCATCCGGTTCTTCTGCAATAAACCATATTAGCATAAATTAACTCGATCGTCGGAACGTAAACTCAAAATTATCATAATGTTTTCGAGCGGAGAGAGATGAAGTCTCCCTGAGGTATTTCAATTTTATCTATTGGCGGATTCTCATTTGCTCGATTAACCGTTATGTCTACCCACGTCTGTAGCTAATTATTAGGGGATTTAGTATTTTATCACTTTTATATTACCACTCTTTTTTTATATATATACGTCATGTTTAAAACATTAATAACAAGCGAATGATTATTATCTCAGTCGGGTTTCAGGCTATATCGTAAATACGGATTTGCATCATTTGTGTGACAGGTGTGTCGCTTGGGCTTGGGGAGTTGGGGGTAGGGGGAGGGGTGGAGTTCACCCTGGGGGTGGAGAATGGTGGAATGGGTGGAGGGGGTGGGGGTTGGGGGTGGGGGGTTTGGCCATGACATTTCCCAAGGAAGTTGTTCGTTGGCTTGCTTCATAGATTAATCTGTGTGTGTGTGTGTGTTTTTTTTTTTTTTTTTTTGCTCCAAATACCGAAATATTAATCAAATAAAGAGAACTTTTATATTATGGGAAGCTTAAGAAAAAATATATTTCATTAATTTTAAGGTAAATCTCCGAAATTTTTAACACAGATTCATGAAAATGATATTTGCATTTTTAATTTTTATTTATTTTTCATTCATACGAACAAACAGATGCATAGCTGCTTATCAGTAAAAAAGGTACATTAACCAGGTTGTACAAAAATAATATAATAGTTTATAACATTCAAAAAATGGTGAAGAATTTATGACTTGCAAAAAAGAATGCAAAAAGTTTTCTTAAATTTATAACATGCAAAAAAGACTTTTGAAAATTTATAATCTGCAAGAAATAAAGAGATTTTTTATATTTATAACATGCAGAAAAGAATTTTTAAAATTTTTAACATGCAACAAAGAATTTCAAATAATTATAACATGCAAAAAAATAAAGAAATTTATAACATGCAAAACAAAAAAAATTTAAAACAAATATAGCATGCAAAAAAGAATTTTAAAAATTATAACATGCAAAAAATAAGGCATTTATAACATGCAAAACATTTTTACAAATTAAGAACATGCGAAATATATCAAAGAATTTATAACATACATTTTTTGTTTATAACATGTAAAAATGAAGCATAAAAAATGTATAACATGCAAAATATATATAAGAATTTTTATAACAATGCATTTTGTTTTTTAATAGATAAAACACCAAAAACAGCCATTAAAAATGCATAACATGCAAAATATAAAAACGAATTTATGACGCATTTTTTATATATAACATGCAAAATTGAAGTATAAAATATGCATAACATGCAAACTATAAAAAAGAATTTATAACGCATTTTTTTATATATAAACATGCAAAATTGAAGTATAAAATATTGCATAACATGCAAACTATAAAAAGAATTTATAACGCATTTTTTTATATATAACTTGCAAAATTGAAGTATAAAATATGCATAACATGCAAACTATAAAAAAAGAATTTATTTTAACGCATTTTTTATATATAACATGCAAATTGAAGTCAAAATATGAAAATAACATGCAAAACTATTAAAAAAAAGAATTTATAAGCATTTTTTATAATAACATGCAAAATTGAAGTATAAAAAACATGATAACATGCAAACTTATAAAAAAGAATTTATAAAGCATTTTTTATATATAACATGCAAAAATTGAAGTATAAAATATGCATAACATGCAAAACTATAAAAAGAATTTATAACGCATTTTTATATATAACATGCAAAATTGAAGTATAAAATATGCATAACATGCAAACTATAAAAAGCATTTATAACGCATTTTTTATTTTTATATAACATGCAAAATTGAAGTATAAAATATGCATAACATGCAAACTATAAAAAAGAATTTATAACGCATTTTTTATATATAACATGCAAAAATTGAAGTTATAAAACTATGCTAACATGCAAACTATAAAAAAGAATTTATAACGCATTTTTTATTTTTTATATAACATGCAAAATTGAAGTATAAAATATGCATAACATGCAAACTATAAAAAAAGAATTTATAACGCATTTTTTATATATAACATGCAAAAAATTGAAGCTTAAAAAATATGCATAAACATGGCAAAAATATAGTATAAAAGAAATTATTTAAATGCATTTTTTTATATATAACATGCAAAAATGAAGCATAAAAAATGCATAACATGCAAAATATAGTATAAAAGAAATTATAAAATGCATTTTTTTATATTTTTTATAACATGCAAAAATGAAGCATAAAAAATGCATAAAAACTGCCAATATAGTATAAACCAAATTTAAAAATGCATTTTTTTTATATATACATGCAAACAACCATTAAAAAATGGCATAACCAAATGCAAAATATAACAAAAGGAATTTATAACGGCATTTTTTATATCAATGAACATTGCAAAATGAAGTATAAAAACCAAATATGCATAACATGTAAAATATAGTATAAAAGAATTTATAACATGCATTTTTTATTTATAGCATGCAAAAATCAGCTATAAAAAATGCATAACATGCAAACGTACGAAACTGTAAAAAACAGATTTTGCCAAGAGACTCCATCGCTCATTCGCTAATTTGCAAAACAAATCCTTTTTTTATTTTTATATTTTTTTCTTCTTTTTTTTTGGCCTGATAGCCTGCAAACCAATTCTCCCCGATGACATTAACTGGAGCCTGTGAGGGATTTGTCAAGTCGCTTTTTTTTTTTTTTTAATGGACCCGCTGGCAAAAAGGAGAGGCTATTTATATCCTCCTTGCAAATGTCATGCTCGTGTTGTCACGCTGAATGGTTTGTCCAAAGGCTGGAGGTAGGACTTTTGCCGGGTCTAGTATATGCGTTTGGTTTTGTCTGTATGTATGAAAGAGTGATCATTATGACATGTGAAGATATATATATATATATATATATATATATATATATATATATATATATATATATATATATATATATAGATATATATATATATTATATATATATATATGTGGGTGTGTGTGTGTGTGTGTATATATATATATAGATATATATATATATATATATATATATATATATATATATATATATATATATATATATATATACTATATATATATACCAAAAATATATATATATATACATATTTATCTATACGTTATATATATATATATATATATATATATATTTATATATTTCATAATATCTATATATGTGTGTGTGTGTGTGTGTGTGTGTGTATATATATATATCTATATATCTTATATATATATATATCACTATTTATATATATACGTATTCTATATGATATATATATATATATATATATATATTTACTTTTTTTATATCTATATATATATATAGTATATATATATTATATATATCTATATCTATATATATATATATCTGCATAGCCCTAGATGATATCAAAGCGGTTATCACTACAAGTCTGGAATCCGACTGAGGCATAATTAATGTTTTACGCATAATGAAGATATTGAGAAGGTAAGAGAATATTATGTATATACACGAACAAAAACACAAACATACATTTTCATTGTCCTCCGTGGAATCACCTTTATTTATACATAGCATCATGTTTTATATATTTCGTGATCAAGTTATTCATTTATGTATACATATATAAAATTGTTTGTGTGGGTGTGCGTGTGTGTGTGTGTGTTTAGATAGATAGATAGATAGATAGATAGCTAGATAGATAGATAGATAGATAGATAGTTAATAGATAGATAGATAGATAGATAGATAGATATATAGATAGATAGATAGATAGATAGATAGATAGATAGATAGATGCAAGAGCAACAACCCACATCCCAGCTAACGAATAACTCCGAAAAAAACAAAGTGAAGCATACATTCTCGAAATGAATCTACGTATCATCTCAAAAATGTATCCCCTCCCTTCTAAAACAGCGTCACAGCATCTTTCGCATAAAGCATCTCCCTCTGTTCATCTTTTATCCTCCGTGGCTAATGATATTACACGGAGCTGACCACGACCAGATAGCGGAAATGAAAGGAACCGACTCGTATAAATGACATTTTCCGCCCCGGTGATCCAATAAAACGGAAATGGGGGCCGGGGGAGGGGGCTTAGACTAAAAATAATCGTTTTTTTATATATAAGAAATTGGGGATTCTTTTTATAAAATGTTATGGTCCTCGTGGTCTTCAGTTTTATTCCAGGGTGAGGTCAGGTTAGGTCAGTCAAGTTTTTGGTATGGGGGGTTCAAGGAGATTATAAGGTGACTTTGACCTAACTATTCTTTGGGGATGTTATGGTCTTCATTTTTATTCTGGGATGATTCAAGATCAGGTTAGGTCAATTAACTTTTTTATATTGGGGGGTCAAGATTATAAGGTCTCTTCGACATAACTATTCTTTGGAAATGTTATTATCTTCAGTTTTATTCTTGGATGAATATATATAAGTTAGGTCAGGTCATTTTTTTATATAAGGATCAAAGGGCTAGGTCACTTTGACCTAACTATTCTTTGGGAATGTTATGGTCTTCAATTTTATCCCAGGATGAATTAAGGTAAGGTTAGGTCAAGTTATTTTTTTTATATAAAGGTCAAATGGACTGGCAACGTAGATTATAAGGTCACTTTGACCTAACTATGGTCTCGAATTTTATCCCAGGATAAAACGAGGTAAATTTTCTATATTGATGTAGGGGTCAAGAGGACTGGCAGCCTAGATTATAGAGTAATTTTAACTAAGCTTCAATGTCGGTTTTTTTCTGATATAGGACCCAAAGGTTAAGCTACGTTATTCTAGGGAAACGTTGGCTTATTCGATTTTATCACTTGGGTATAAATTCCTCTTTAAGTTTTAGTAAAATTTTGATGATTTTAATCCATGCAAACTCTCTGAGCAATTCAGTTATGTCATGAATATTTCCAAGTAGTTCACTATTTTTCAAAAATATTTAACAATTTGAAAAATTCCTCTTTAAGTTTTAGTAAAATTTAGATTATTTTTATCCATGCAAAATTTCTAAGCAATGCAGTCATGTCTTGAATATTCCCATGTAGATCATTAGTTGTCAAAAATATTTAGCAATTTGCTAAATTCTTATTTCATTTTGAGTAGAACATAGATGACTTTTATCCATGCAAAGTTTCTAAGCAATGCAGTTATGTCATGAAAATTTCCAAGGAACTATTTTTCAAAATTATTTAGCAATTTGATAAATTCTTATTTCAGTCTTAGTAGAATCTAGATGATCTTAATCCATGCAAAGTTTCTAAGCAATGCAGTTATGTCATGAATATTTCCAAGTAGTTCATTATTTTTCTAAAATATTAAGCAATTTATGGCTAATGCTATTCATAAGGTAAATAATTTAGTACCTTATTTAATAACTATTACTATTAATTTAGCTTATGTGTCCAAGTAAGGCTTAGGATTGGTATCTGCAAAAGAAGATTTTGAATAGTTTGAAATTCTGACCCATTTTTTTCTTTTTTTTTACATTTTTAATCCCCTTGTTGCAAATAGCATTGCAACATCGTAGCTACATTAGTCTATATCCACGTAGAAGAAAAGAATCTTTCTTTCACTTACTGAAATATTTTTTTTCAAATCCATCAGTCATCTAAAAAAAAAAGTGCAGACAAATAATGACTGTAATTTGTCAACACGATTATGTTCGATTACGAAACATGCATATTCTTAATAATCATTAATTCGCATGATTTTCGGTTGGAACCATCTGTGTCTAATGTCCCAGTCCTACTAAAATAAAGTTTTACCAGAAACGTCGACTTATCCATCATCATCATCAGATAATAC
The DNA here is from genome assembly GCF_015104395.2 of Macrobrachium nipponense. NCBI lineage: Eukaryota > Metazoa > Arthropoda > Malacostraca > Decapoda > Palaemonidae > Macrobrachium > Macrobrachium nipponense. The sequence continues at coordinate 1,845,558 of NC_061104.1, forward strand.
AAACATTTTAAGGTATTTTATAAATAAAAACAGTTGTTTTTCTTGTATTTTAATGAGACGGCTACGATGACTTTGGTTGGGTCAAAGTTAGTAAACTAACATTCCTGACCAGTCAGTAATGACAACAATATGCAAATCATTTTGCAATTGCATCATGATTCTGATAAATTATGCGCATTATATTGCACTGCATTTTTTAATGATTTTTTTTCACTAACCAAACGTTGAATTTACCACCGGTAGACCCATCAGAAATTCTGCAGGGTGTCCATAAAATCCCAGTACCATTACAAGTATTTATTGTTCAGAATGGTACTGGGACTTTATGGACACACTGTAGTATTACACACAGCAAAAAATAAATATACTTTGATAATTTCATCATTAACCACCTCCGTCTTGTAAGTTGGCGTTAATAACACCCATCTATCATTAAGAACAAGTATCATTACTGTTTCAGCCATGAACTTTAATACTGACTTTTGCCGATCGCGTTCATCCTTGAACTTTACTTATCTTGAAGGTCAACTTATGTAGCTACGCTTTGTCGTCAAGGGGGATTTCATCTCGCTACGATCAATGCTTACATAAATTCTAGCAACTTTTATATTATTTAGGTATTTTTCTATTTATAAACAGTGAATTTTCAGAGGGAATTACTGCCGTTTTATAACACAAGTCTATATATTCTTTTGAAGGTTTCTACGTTGTTGAATGATATTATATGTTATGTATGTATGCATGTATTATGTATGTATGTATGTATGTATGTATGTATGTATGTATGTATGTCTCAGTAAAAGATAAATATATTATAGTTGCATATATGTGTACAAATCCCAGTAAATGGTATAGAACTTATATTGTTTATATAAAGCTCTATATTTTGTTAAAAACATATTTTAAAATATCTTCGTTCGTATGTATGTATGTATTATTGTATATTGTATGTATGTATATATGTCTCAGTAAAATATAAATAAATCATGGTTGTATATGCATTCACAAGTCCCAGAAGCTGGTATAGAACTTTTATTGTCTTTATAAAGCTCTATATTTTGTTGAAAAAAATGTTGTAAAGTATACTCCATTCCAAAGACATATTTCATCTACGAGAAACAAAACGATTAATATCTGTAATGAAAATGATATATACTCGATTCTCTCCCGGGCAAGTCTTCAATTTACATTTTTGTGGAGGATCTTGTAAAATATATAAACAAACAACAATCTAATTATCGTAAAACATAAACATGTCTACGCAACTAGCAACCCATTATAAACACGAGCTACAAACCTCCCACCTCCCCCATCCAAAAAACAGTAGACGCATAAACAGCGACGTTGAACGCAGCCAAATCGTAACTCACGCTCAAACAAACCACTAATAAGCCATCGCAGTCAAGTAGCAGCTGAACGCACCCAACCAACCAAACAAAAGACCTCCTTCCTTCCATCGCTCCGCTGGAACGGAGAAGAAGAGACGCCTAATTTCCTTATAAAAAGTGGCTCCACAGTAATCTTGTTTACTGGTCTTGTGGGGCGTTCTTGTATCCTTTCCTCCCCTCCCCACTCCACGGGCCCCCACCCCCGCTCCTTCCCCTCCACCCACCACCAAAAAAAAGTCTTGGTGTTGTCTCGTGTCGTCTGGGAGTGCAACTTTCGCCTCTCGAAAAATGGGAGGGAGAAATTCCTTTTTAACTTATCTACGCTATCTCCTCTAACTAGGCTTTATGGTCTGGCGTCCGAATTTCTTCAAGTGGAAAAGTATGTGTAAGGGAGACAGAGAAGAGAGTGGGGTGCGGGTGAGGACGGGGCGGTGTGACAGAGAGAGAGATAGAGAAAGAGAGAGAGAGAGAGAGGGAGTATTCTCTCCAGAATTTATCTCGCAAGCATATGACGTCTACATTAAGATATGGGCACTTTGATATCTCCTTCGTACTAGAATGGAGATATTATTCAGAGGAATTAATGCCATTTAAAAATAGTTTTATGGTTATATTTTATTGTTTGAAGTCTTGAGTAGATGATTACGTCTAAATTAAATACATAAATGCTATTTATTTTGTATTTTTGCATAATATTTACTATACCCACAAACAAAGATTTTAAATCTTTCCTTATCGTGCCTGTCACTCTCTCTCTCTCTCTCTCTCTCTCTCTCTCTCTCTCTCTCTCTCTCTATATATATATATATATATATATATATATATATATATATATATATATATATATATATATATATATATATATGCAGAAGCCAGGTACTATGTCGTACCTCTAAGTAAATGGGGATACAATCCATAATGAAGTAAAATCCTCTTGTAGTTTAAAATATATATCTCTAGTAAAGGATTAAAGCATTCGACCATCAACTGTGGTCTTGTTCACTAAAAAAAAAAAAAGAAAAAAAAAGACCACAGTTGATGGTCGAAAGCTTTAATCCTTTACTAGAGATATATATTTTAAACTACAAGAGGATTTTACTTCATTGTGGATTGTATCCCTAATATATATATATATATATATATATGATATATATATATATATATAGAATATATAGATATATAGATATATATGATATATATAAGATATACTAGTATATATCTATATATATCTATTATATAATATATATATATATATATATATATATATATAGATATATATAATAGATATATATATATATATATATATATATATATATATTATATCTATATATATAGTATATATTATATATATAGATATATATAATATATATATATATATAATATATACTATATATATATATATATATATATATATCTCAATCTGTAAGGATATTCTTTAAATGAAGCATTGCTCCCTTTTTCTCTTCAGAGGAGTAAATCTAAATGAAAGTCTCTCTCTCTCTCTCTCTCTCTCTCTCTCTCTCTCTCTCTCTCTCTCTTCGACCTTACAGCCAAAATCATTCTGAGCCAAGCCCTACCAACTACCACGAGTCACAACGAGGCCAGAGAGAGAGAGAGAGAGAGATACCTCTAACCGAACGAAGAGGACACCAAGAGTAATTGAATCTTAATGAAAGACCCGTCGCGTACTCGCGCTGTTATCAGATACAAAGCCGAAGCCATTGACAGTCAATTAAGTCGAACGCATCTATCCAGACTGACGTATCCCATTAGGAAATGTACTCTCAGATGAATGAGGGGAGCTTTGGCCTGTCTGTCTGTTTACATCCACGTTATCGCCGGGTAATTGAGATTCAGTGGGTTTCTATCACTCTCTCTAGAGTAAGCGTAGTAGATTTCATTCACCTCCGGTTCATTCATGAGCTTGTTGTTTTGGTTACGGAAGGAAATCACACGGAATAAATAAATAAAATAAATAAATAATTAATAAATGGATTTATTTATTCATATTTAATTCATTGATTTATCTATTTACTTATTTGCTCATTTATTTGATAAATTCATTTAAATCATTTGAGGAAAAATATACAGCAATTCAAATTAAAATAACTAAATAAATACATAACCAAATAAATAAAGGGATTTATTTATTCATATTTAATCCATTAAGTGATCTATTTACTTATTTGCTAATTTATTAATCAATTCTTTTAAATCAATTGCGGAAAAATATACAGCAAGTTCAAATTCAAATGAATAAATAAATAAATAAATAAAGGGCTTTATCTATTCATATCTAATTCATTCATTGCTTTATTTACTTATTTGTTAGTTTATTTAATAGATTAATGTAAATCAATTGGGGAAAAATCTACAGCAATTTCAAATTAAAATGAATAGATAAATAAATAAATAAAAGGATTTATTTATGAATATCTAACTCATTCATTGTTTTATTTACTTATTTGTTAGTTTATTTAATAGATTAATTTAAATCAACTGAGAAAAAATACGTAGCAAGTTCAATGATCTCAAATAACTTCAGGCAAAACTTGATAACAAAAACATTTTCCAGTTGGCTATGTTTCTGAAACGGCTTTAACCCAAACTTCTGAAATGAGATGTTACTATCTCTCTCTCTCTCTCTCTCTCTCTCTCTCTCTCTCTCTCTCTCTCTCTCTCTCTCTCTCTCTAAAAGAAAGCTAAACAGAATCATTAGGACACTGTGAATGCACGGTAAAACCTGCTCCTAGAGATGAGTGAGCACATGATGACTCCTCGGATGGACTAACAATTCTTTGAGACATCCTATCCTTGTAACTCTCTCTCTCTCTCTCTCTCTCTCTCTCTCTCTCTCTCTCTCTCTCTCTCTCTCTCTCTCTCGTTCCAATCAAATACCACCCAGCTACGACTGCAACTGAGCCAAATATCAGGCTTAACAATTTAATTCTCAATCATTATATCGGTTCCAGGTGACCAAAGACGTTTTCTTTTCAGCTTCGATTCACCTCCTGAATTATTCCGAAAGTTCCTCGTGATCATCTCTACGCTTTTCGTATCTCTCCTTCGTAATTTCGAACGTAATTCGATGACGCACGAATCACAAAAGCGCCTTTTAATCTTACATGAGACGAGGCTCAGATTAGCTACTGGAAGAGTAAGTCGGGTTGATTTGACATTTGTCGAAATGTCTGATTTTTCTTCTTTTTACTTTTTTTTTTATTTTTTTTTAGAGCCTGATCTGTAGTATGTGTATACGAAGGTTCGGGCAACGGAATTCAGTTAAACTGGGTGGTGTGTTCAGGACTTCTAAGGGTGACCATTGATGCACTGCTGATACATGCGCCCTTGTACATCCATGTATATATATATATATATATATATATATATATATATATATATATATATATATATATATATATATATATATATATATATATATATATATACATGTGTGTATCTCTCTCTCTCTCTCTCTCTCTCAGACACATACTCTCACACATACCTACCACTATCAAGAAACGAAGAAGCAAAGTTAAATTCCTGAATTCCTTCCCAAAATAAAAAGAAGAAGAATAACAACAACAACGAAAAAACTTGGCATCATCATAAACAGACCTATTGTGGATTCTCGTCCCTGACCACCCAGGGCACAAACCATTTCCCTCCGTGTCGACCGAGTCTTATACCCTTCGACATAAGTTTGTCTGAGAGGACAGCGAGCAGAATCCCCAAGATTCTGCAACGCTGCCCCCCCCCCCTCCCCCTACCCCCACCCCCACCCCCACCCCAGGCTTCGTTTTATGACTGCGACAGGCATCCCTCAGAAGGAGAAAGTTTCGTCTTGTTTTTTCTGGGCTGGAAAAGAATGGGATGGTAGGGGGAAGGGGCTGGGGGTGTTGAGTGATTAAGAACAGATTGGGACTCGAGAGAGGCTCAGGGGAGGGTTAGGAATGTCGAAAATTGCTTGTTATTTTGACTAGATAGTTTGATAGGAGTTTTATCTCGGACACAGCTGAAATGTGCAGTTGTGGAATCTTCTGGTCTACTGATGTTTAAGCTCAGAGCAGATTCATTCCTGCTGTCCGTTGCTGCTGACGACCTGAATTTCAGGTGTATCGGTTTTGTTTGCAATTCTTTTATGTTTATTTATTCATCACTTGATTCATTCTCTCTCTCTCTCCTCTCTCGCTCTCTCTCTCTCTCTCTCGCTCTCCTCTCTCTATATGTGCAAGCTGATTTCCCTTTGGATACCTCTTGTTTTATATCTATTTATTCATCACTGATTTCTCTCTCTCTCTCTCTCTCTCTCTCTCTCTCCTCTCTCTCTCTCTCTCTCTCTCTCTAACGGTGTTAGCTGCAATACTGTTTGTTATTATGATTGAAGACATAGACAGTAATGTTAAGGATTCGGTAGTGAGTAGTTTCGCTGATGACACAAGAATAAGTAGAGAAATTACTTGTGATGAAGATAGGAACGCTCTACAAAGCGAGACAGAGAAGGAAATCTATATGCATATAGGGGACCTAATAATGAGACAATCACAAATAAGGAAGCAGTTAAAGACCTTGGTGTGATGATGAATAGGAACATGTTATGCAATGATCAAATAGCAATTCTGTTGGCAAAATGTAAAGCAAAAATGGGAATGTTGTTACGGCACTTCAAAAACAAGAAAAGCTGAACACATGATTATGCTTTATAAAACATATGTTCGTAGTCCACTTGAATATTGCAATATGATATGGTACCCACACTATCAAAAGGATATTGCACAAATAGAGAGTGTACAAAGGTTATTACAGCTAGAATAGAAGAAGTTAAGGACCTTGACTACTGGGAAAGACTACAATCTTAAAAATTATATAGTCTAGAAAAGGAGGAAGAGAACGCTACATGATAATTCAGGCATGGAAACAGATAGAAGGAATAGCAGAAAACATCATGGAACTAAAAATATCAGAAAGAGCAAGCAGAGGTAGATTAATAGTGCCCAAAACTATACCAGGAAAAATAAGGAAAGCACACAGGACATTAATCCACTACGCACCAGCATCGATAATGCAGCGTCTATTCAATGCGTTGCCAGCTCATCTAAGGAATATATCAGGAGTGAGCGTAGATGTGTTTAAGAATAAGCTCGACAAATATCTAAACTGCATCCCAGACCATCCAAGATTGGAAGATGCAAAAAAAAAAAAAAAATATACCGGAAGATGTACTAGCAACTCTCTGGTAGACATTAGAGGTGCCTCACACTGAGGGACCTGGGGCAACCCGAACGAACTGTAAGGTCTGTAAGGTAAGGTCTCTCTCTCTCTCTCTGCAGGCTAATTTCCCTTCGGATACCTCTTGCTTTATTTTCATTTGTTCATCACCTCTCTCTCTCTCTCTCTCTCTCTCTCTCTCTCTCTCCCTCTCTCTCTCTCATATTTATATACTTTGTAATTTTATCATTGTTTCTTATCTATTTAAAGAACAGAAGCTAAGGCTTTGTACTCTCTCTCTCTCTCCTCTCTCTCTCTCTCTCTCTCTCTCTCTCTCTCTCTCTCTCTGCAAGCGGATTTCCCTTTAGATACCTCTTGTTTTATATTTATTTAATAATCATTTCTCTCTCTCACTCTCTCTCTCTCTCTCTCGTAAGTAGCCATCTTGCTTGGTGAGTCGTACCCGCGTGAAGTCAGATTAATCAACAGATATCACAAGTTTAACATACGACTAGAATTTGAGAAATATCTAGAAGTGTTCGTGAAACTATCGGTGATAAGATTAGTGTGAAAATAGTAGGATAAAGCGTCTTCTAAGTTAGTTTTATCAAGTGTAATACTATAAATCAGAACAAGATGGCAGTAAAGTTCCAACTGCGGGAAGAGGTGGCGTAATTTGGCGTGTTTAGCAGATTCGCAATACGATGAGGTAGCAGGAAGGAAGGGAACTGGCATTTCTCATCTATGAAATCAGCAACAGTCCTACCAAAAAGATACAAAAGCATTCATAGATATATTAGAAGGATATAATCCTTCAAACTGGAACAAATCTAATGAAAACATCTTGAAAATAATTGAAGAAGTTCCAAATAAAATCCAAGTGGTCAAGAGACTCATAAAGAAAATATACATAAACCAACATATTCCGACAAAGAAAATGAATAATGGTGAATCTTGTGAATATCCTAATTGATGCATTAGGAAAAAAGAATGCCAAAAGCATGCAAACTGTGTAAGGTTTGGTATAGCATAGTCAATCCACAAAACCTAATCAGAAAATGTGCTGCATGCAACATTCCGACCCATCCACAGTGTGCTGAGGTAATACAAGATTTGAGAAAAGATACAAGAATTTTTTGTTCAACATGTCTATCATGGATAGACAATGTTATTAAATCAAGATTGAATGTACAAATAGTTGAGGATGAAGAAGAAGAGGAAGAGGAAGAAGAAGAAGAAAAAGAAGAAGAGGAAAACGGAAGAGAAGTAAACAAAAAATGAAATGACAGAAAAAAAATAAGGAAAACAAAGAACAAGATAAAAGTATGGATGCAGAGATACTCATTGATACTACATATGAGGCAATAAAGCAGCATACTACGAAGAAATAAATTACGATATGACAACAGAAAAGCAAATCCCGAAGAGGCTCTACCCAGATCTATACAATGACGGGAAAGAGGAAAAAATAGACAAGAAAGACAAAATCTGCAACCTTTTGAAAAGAGGGAATTGCAGATTTGGAGAAAGATGTTACTACAAACATCCTAAGATATGTCAAAACTATGAAATATATGGTAAATGTGCATACTTAGATGGGATATGGGGATGATTGCAGAGATCTGCATCCAAAAATATGTAAAAACCTAAAAGAAGGAAAAGGATGTAAGTTCGACAAAAAATGCAAATATATGCACCCTGTAGCCATGAATCATAATCAAATAAATAACCAACCAAGTAATAAAATCCAAAATAAGAAAGAAACAAATAAAGAGAGAAATCAAGAATATCAGGTAAAAGAGAAAAGCAAACCACCAATGAGATATGCAGAGGTGTCAGCAAAAAATTTCAAAGCATCAGCTCCGAAATTCTACTCAAGAGATAATAACTGTATTTATTATGCAAGAGGATATTGCAGAAACGGAGAAAATTGCAGATTCAGACACAAAATGAATAATTATGATGAAGGAAGATCAAATATTATGGAAAAGTTGGATTTTTTAATGTCAGAATTTCTGGAAATGAAAAAAAGAACAACATACCAGAACAGGAAAGAGACATGGGAAAATCCTTATTACTACCAGTATTAAATGAAGGAGAAAACACGCAAACCATCATAGTGATGAATGCGCAGGGTTTAGTTACGAGTAACTCAAAAAGAAAAATAGAGTACTTAGAAGAACTAACCCAAAATGAAAAGAAAATAGATATAATGAATATAAGTGAAACCTGGTATTCCCAAGAGACTGGGAATGATGATCAAATAAAAGGGTTCCAAACTTATAGATCAGATAGAAAAAATAGGAATCAAGGGGGAACCGCAATATATGGGAAAGACAAAAAACAAGGAAAATATATGAGAAATATAGTAACTCAGAATGTGAACTAATAGCGGTAGAATTTGAATCTGAAAAATTGATGAACATAGTAAATATATAGTCCTCCTAATACTAAAGAGTTTGACTTAATAATTGAAAAATTGGATGATATATGTAGAAATCACAAGGACTGGACTATTCCTATCTGGTGACTTCAACTTTCCTTTCGTAGAATGGAAAGAACGAATAGGAGATTGTGGTTGTACTTATACATATAAAAAAGAGAGTAATAGTAGTGCAGAAGATAAGAGGCAATTTGAAAAGCTATTAGATATGCTACTAGAATACAACATTCAACAAATAAATCACCTGCCAACAAGAAAGGAAAATACTTTAGACCTAGTATTTGTGAACGAGATGAATTATGTTAAAGAAATAATAGTTTATAATGCGAATATTTCAGACCATAATGTCATAGAATTAACAGTTCATTCCAAAGCAAGTGAAAATAGAGATAAGCAAGAAATGAAAAAGTGGGAAGGATATGGAAAATACAACTTCTACAGTAAAAAATATAAAATGGTCAGAAATTAATGAAGAATTAAACAAAGATTGGGATAACATTTTCGTAAGTGAATGAACCTAAGTGGGTAAATACGGAGATATTATATAAAATATTGGAGAAATAGTGGAAAAATATATACCGAAGAAGAAAAGTAAACATCATTCATGCATACCAAGAGACAGAAGGATCTTGTTCCAGAAAATCAGAAAGTGGAAAAAAGGTCTTGCAAAAGAAAAAAAATGCATGGAAAGTTATAGAACTAAAAAGTAAGATAGAAAATGCAGAACAAAAGATTATACAATCAAAAGAAAATGAAAAACGGGACTTGGAAGAAAAAACCCTATTAAATATCAAGCAAAACCCCAAGCTATTATACTCATATGCGAAGAAGATGAATAAAAGAAGAATAGAATAGGCCCTCTGAGAATTGAAGGGAGATTAACGAATGAAAAAAGGAAATTTGCAACATACTGGCAGAACGATATAAGAGAGAATTCACCCCTAGAATAGATAATGAAGATAATGATATAGAAGTAAGGGATGAAAATAGTGAATATTTAGCTGACATAGATATTAATGAAACTGATATTGTGCAGGCTATTAATGAAATTAAAAATGGAGCTGCTGCAGGGCCTGATGGAATTCCTGCTATTTTGTTAAAGAAAGTAGTTCATTCTATCGCAAAGCCACTTGCAATATTATTAAGACAAAGTGTAGATACAGGCAAGATTTATGATGAGCACAAATTAGCATATATTACCCCTACTTTCAAAAGTGGATCAAGACTAGAGGCAAGTAATTATAGGCCTGTGAGTCTAACATCACATATTATGAAAGTGTATGAAAGGGTAATGAAGAAAAATATTATGAAACATTTTAATAAAAAATAATTTGTTTAATAAAGGACAAAAACTGGTTTCGTACCCGGAAAAAAGTACACAAACCCAACTGTTAGTCCACCGTGAGAACATATTCAAAAATATGAAAAGCGGAAAATGAACAGAGGTGGTTATTTAGACTTTGCAAAAGCTTTTGATAAAGTAGACCATAATATATTAGCGAAGAAAATTAGAAAACACAATATCGTGGATAAAGTAGGAAGATGGTTAAAAGAATTTTACACAACAGAAAACAGATAGTTATTGCAAACGACGAGAAATCGGATGAAGTCAAGGTAATATCGGTGTGCCGCAAGGTACGGTGTTAGCTGCAATACTGTTTGTTATTATGATTGAAGACATAGACAATAATGTGAAGGATTCGGTAGTGAGTAGTTTCGCAGATGACACAAGAATAAGTAGAGAAATTACTTGTGATGAAGATAGGAACGCTCTACAAAGAGACCTTAACAAAGTATATGATTGGGCAGAGGTAAATAGGATGGTATTTAACTCTGATAAATTTGAATCAATAAATTATGGAGACAGAGAAAGAAAGCTATATGCATATAAGGGACCTAATAATGAGACCATCACAAATAAGGAAGCAGTTAAAGACCTTGGTGTGATGATGAATAGGAACATGTTATGCAAGGATCAAATAGCAACTCTGTTGGCAAAATGTAAAGCAAAAATGGGAATGTTGTTACGGCACTTCAAAACAAGAAAAAGCTGAACACATGATTATGCTTGTTTATAAAACATATGTTCGTAAGTCCACTTGAATATTGCAATATGATATGGTACCCACACTATCAAAAGGATATTGCACAAATAGAGAGTGTACAAAGGTCCTTACAGCTAGAATAGAAGAAGTTAAGGACTAGACTACTGGGAAAGACTACAATTCTTAAAATTATATAGTCTAGAAAGGAGAAGAGAACGCTACATGATAATTCAGGCATGGAAACAGATAGAAGGAATAGCAGAAAATATCATGGAACTAAAAATATCAGAAAGAGCAAGCAGAGGTAGATTAATAGTGCCCAAAACTATACCAGGAAAAATAAGGAAAGCACACAGGACATTAATCCACTACGCACCAGCATCGATAATGCAGCGTCTATTCAATGCGTTGCCAGCTCATCTGAGGAATATATCAGGAGTGAGCGTAGATGTGTTTAAGAATAAGCTCGACAAATATCTAAACTGCATCCCAGACCATCCAAGATTGGAAGATGCAAAATATACCGGAAGATGTACTAGCAACTCTCTGGTAGACATTAGAGGTGCCTCACACTGAGGGACCTGGGGCAACCCGAACAAGATGTAAGGTCTGTAAGGTAAGGTCTCTCTCTCTCTCTCTCTCTCTCTCTCTCTCTCTCTCTCTCTATATATATATATATATATATATATATATATATATATATATATATATTTATATATATATTTAATCATCATTTATTTCTCTCTCTCTCTCTCTCTCTCTCTCTCTCTCTCTCTCTCTCTCTCTCCCTCCAGGCTGATTTCCCTTTTCTTGGGTTTACAGTCTGTTGACCTGTCCCTCTCTCGTAGTAGCCATCTTGCTTGGTGAGACGTACCCGCGTGAAGTCACAATAATCAACAGATATCACAAGTTTAACATACGACTAGAATTTGAGAAATATCTAGAAGTGTTCGTGAACTATCGGTGATAAGATTAGTGTGAAAATAGTAGGATAAAGCGTCTTCTAAGTTAGTTTATCAAGTGTAATACTATAAATCAGAACAAGATGGCAGTAAGTTCCAACTGCGGGAAAAGGTGGCGTAATTTGGCGTGTCTAGCAGATTCGCAATACGATGAGGTAGCAGGAAGGGAACTGGCATTTCTCATCTATGAAATCAGCAACAGTCCTAACCAAAAAGATACAAAAGCATTCATAGATATATTAGAAGGATATAATCCTTCAAACTGGAACAAATCTAATGAAAACATCTTGAAAATAATTGAAGAAGTTCCAAATAAAATCCAAGTGGTCAAGAGACTCATAAAGAAAATATACATAAACCAACATATTCCGACAAAGAAAATGAATAAGGTGAATCTTGTGAATATACTAATTGATGCATTAGGAAAAAGAATGCCAAAAGCATGCAAACTGTGTAAGGTTTGGTATAGCATAGTCAATCCACAAAACCTAATCAGAAAATGTGCTGCATGCAACATTCCGACCCATCCACAGTGTGCTGAGGTAATACAAGATTTGAGAAAAGATACAAGAATTTTTTGTTCAAACATGTCTATCATGGATAGACAATGTTATTAAATCAAGATTGAATGTACAAATAGTTGAGGATGAAGAAGAAGAGAGGAGAAGAAGAAGAAGAAAAAGAAAATAAGAAGAGGAAAACGGAAGAGAAGTAAACAAAAATGAAATGAACAGAAAAAAAGTAAGGAAAACAAAGAACCAAGATAAAGAAAAAAGTATGGATGCAGAGATACTCATTGATACTACATATGAGGCAATAAAGCAGCATACCTACGAGAAATAAATTACGATATGACAACAGAAAAGCAAATCCCGAAGAGGCTCTACCCAGATCTATACAATGACGGGAAAGAGGAAAAAATAGACAAGAAAGACAAAATCTGCAACCTTTTGAAAAGAGGGAATTGCAGATTTGGAGAAAGATGTTACTACAAACATCCTAAGATATGTCAAAACTATGAAATATATGGTAAATGTGCATACTTAGATGGATATGGGGATGATTGCAGAGATCTGCATCCAAAAATATGTAAAAACCTAAAAGAAGGAAAAGGATGTAAGTTCGACAAAAATGCAAATATATGCACCCTGTAGCCATGAATCATAATCAAATAAATAACCAACCAAGTAATAAAATCCAAAATAAGAAAGAAACAAATAAAGAGAGAAATCAAGAATATCAGGTAAAAGAGAAAAGCAAACCACCAATGAGATATGCAGAGGTGTCAGCAAAGAATTTCAAAGCATCAGCTCCGAAATTCTACTCAAGAGATAATAACTGTATTTATTATGCAAGAGGATATTGCAGAAAAACGGAGAAAATTGCAGATTCAGACACAAAATGAATAATTATGATGAAGGAAGATCAAATATTATGGAAAAGTTGGATTTTTTAATGTCAGAATTTTCTGGAAATGAAAAAAAGAACAACATACCAGAAACAGGAAAGAGACATGGGAAAATCCTTATTACTATCAGTATTAAATGAAGGAGAAAACACGCAAACCATCATAGTGATGAATGCGCAGGGTTTAGTACGAGTAACTCAAAAAGAAAAATAGAGTACTTAGAAGAACTAACCCAAAATGAAAAGAAAATAGATATAAGAATATAAGTGAAAACCTGGTATTCCCAAGAGACTGGGAATGATGATCAAATAAAAGGGTTCCAAACTTATAGATCAGATAGAAAAAATAGGAATCAAGGGGGAACCGCAATATATGGGAAAGACAAAAAACAAGGAACGGAAAAATATATGAGAAATATAGTACTCAGAATGTGAACTAATAGCGGTAGAATTTGAATCTGAAAAATTGATGAACATAGTAATATATAGACCTCCTAATACTAAAGAGTTTGACTTAATAATTGAAAAAATTGGATGATATATGTAGAAATCACAAGGACTGGACATATTCCTATCTGGTGACTTCAACTTTCTTCGTAGAATGGAAAGAACGAATAGGAGATTGTGGTTGTACTTATACATATAAAAAAGAGAGTAATAGTAGTGCAGAAGATAAGAGGCAATTTGAAAAGCTATTAGATATGCTACTAGAATACAACATTCAACAAATAAATCACCTGCCAACAAGAAAGGAAAATACTTTAGACCTAGTATTTGTGAACGAGATGAATTATGTTAAAGAAATAATAGTTTATAATGCGAGTATTTCAGACCATAATGTCATAGAATTAACAGTCATTACAAAGCAAGTGAAAATAGAGATAAGCAAGAAATGAAAAAGTGGGAAGGATATGGAAAATACAACTTCTACAGTAAAAAATATAAAATGGTCATAAGAAAATTAATGAAGAATTAAACAAAGATTGGGATAACATTTTCGTAAGTGATGACATAAGGGTAAATACGGAGATATTATATAAAATATTGGAGATAATAGTGGAAAAATATATACCGAAGAAGAAAAGTAAACATCATTCATGCATACCAAGAGACAGAAGAATCTTGTTCCAGAAAATCAGAAAGTGGAAAAAAGGTCTTGCAAAAGAAAAAAATGCATGGAAAGTTATAGAACTAAAAAGTAAGATAGAAAATGCAGAAAAAAAGATTATACAATCAAAAGAAAATGAAAAACGGGTCTTGGAAGAAAAAACCCTATTAAATATCAAGCAAACCCCAAACTATTATACTCATATGCGAAGAAGATGAATAAAAGAAGAATAGAAATAGGCCCTCTGAGAATTGAAGGGAGATTAACGAATGAAAAAAAGGAAATTTGCAACATACTGGCAGAACGATATAAGAGAGAATTCACCCCTAGAATAGATAATGAAGATAATGATATAGAAGTAAGGGATGAAAATAGTGAATATTTAGCTGACATAGATATTAATGAAGCTGATATTGTGCAGGCTATTAATGAAATTAAAAATGGAGCTGCTGCAGGGCCTGATGGAATTCCTGCTATTTTGTTAAAGAAAGTAGTTCATTCTATCGCAAAGCCACTTGCAATATTATTAAGACAAAGTGTAGATACAGGCAAGATATATGATGAGCACAAATTAGCGTATATTACCCCTACTTTCAAAAGTGGATCAAGACTTGAGGCAAGTAATTATAGGCCTGTGAGTCTAACATCACATATAATGAAAGTGTATGAAAGGGTAATGAAGAAAAATATTATGAAACATTTAATAAAAAATAATTTGTTTAATAAAGGACAACATGGTTTCGTACCCGGAAAAAGTACACAAACCCAACTGTTAGTCCACCGTGAAAACATATTCAAAAATATGAAAAGCGGAAATGAAACAGATGTGGTTTATTTAGACTTTGCAAAAGCTTTTGATAAAGTAGACCATAATATATTAGCGAAGAAAATTAGAAAACACAATATCGTGGATAAAGTAGGAAGATGGTTAAAAGAATTTTTACACAACAGAAAACAGATAGTTATTGCAAACGACGAGAAATCGGATGAAGCCAAGGTAATATCCGGTGTGCCGCAAGGTACGGTGTTAGCTGCAATACTGTTTGTTATTATGATTGAAGACATAGACAATAATGTTAAGGATTCGGTAGTGAGTAGTTTCGCAGATGACACAAGAATAAGTAGAGAAATTACTTGTGATGAAGATAGGAACGCTCTACAAAGAGACCTTAACAAAGTATATGATTGGGCAGAGGTAAATAGGATGGTATTTAACTCTGATAAATTTGAATCAATAAATTATGGAGACAGAGAAAGAAAGCTATATGCATATAAGGGACCTAATAATGAGACCATCACAAATAAGGAAGCAGTTAAAGACCTTGGTGTGATGATGAATAGGAACATGTTATGCAATGATCAAATAGCAACTCTGTTGGCAAAATGTAAAGCAAAAAATGGGAATGTTGTTACGGCACTTCAAAACAAGAAAAGCTGAACACATGATTATGCTTTATAAAACATATGTTCGTAGTCCACTTGAATATTGCAATATGATATGGTACCCACACTATCAAAAGGATATTGCACAAATAGAGAGTGTACAAAGGTCCTTTACAGCTAGAATAGAAGAAGTTAAGGACCTAGACTACTGGGAAAGACTACAATTCTTAAAATTATATAGTCTGGAAAGGAGAAGAGAACGCTACATGATAATTCAGGCATGGAAACAGATAGAAGGAATAGCAGAAAATATCATGGAACTAAAAATATCAGAAAGAGCAAGCAGAGGTAGATTAATAGTGCCCAAAAATATACCAGGAAAAATAAGGAAAGCACACAGGACATTAATCCACTACGCACCAGCATCGATAATGCAGCGTCTATTCAATGCTTTGCCAGCTCATCTGAGGAATATATCAGGAGTGAGCGTAGATGTGTTTAAGAATAAGCTCGACAAATATCTAAACTGCATCCCAGACCATCCAAGATTGGAAGATGCAAAATATACCGGAAGATGTACTAGCAACTCTCTGGTAGACATTAGAGGTGTCTCACACTGAGGGACCTGGGGCAACCCGAACAAGATGTAAGGTCTGTAAGGTAAGGTCTAAGGTCTAAGAGTTTCCAGCTGAACTTTAAAAGGAAGAAAAAGACAGCGTCGTCTGTTATACGATGCAGAAGACCAGTGATACTCTGTTCAACTTAAGAATATCCTCAGACACTTCGCAGTTAATTCGAAAATCTCTGATTCGGATAGCTTACAATATTTCGGTCAAAATTCTCTATGAATATTCTCCTTTTTAAGATCAAATGCACCTAAACGTGCTTACGATTCTCCTCAATGTCCACTAAAATTAATACCTTTTATGCACCATTTGTTTTTAGGCGTCCAAGAACTCTCATTTTACCGTATTAAACTCCTCATTGTGACCCGTGCAAAACCTGTGTCAGGCCTTTTCCATATCGCAGTTTTGTGTTATCCCTGAGCAGATGTGTAGGTCTTTAGTGTCCAAGATATTGTCTTGTTGTCTTTCAGTGGTCTTCCATGGCTAGAAATGGGGTCTTCTCCCCCCTACCACATAAACCTTGCATCCCAATCCTATCCCATCCCATTCGTATTATTTTGTGTCATCGATGCTCAGTCAAGTAGGTCTTCGGTGTCCATGATATTGTCTTCTTGTCTTTCAGTGGTTTTCCGTGTTTAGTCTTCTCCCTCTACCACATACACCCTACATCCAATCCTATCCCATCCCATTCTATCGTGGCTTCACGAACGGCTATCCCGAAATCACCATTGAGAATCTATCCCGAAATCACCATTGAGAAGCACATGCAATCACCGAATCGTGACCGCAGACTTATCATTCCGGTGTTGTCTATAGTAGATTCACATCAAGCGCGTGCATCTGATGTCTAGGCTCGTCCCTTACGACGCTCCTGATTTGCTGTTGATAAGCCAATCACAGGCCTGGAAGCTCTTAGTCTCTCGAGAGAGTTCTCATAGGCAGGATGTATGTTTCGCCTCTCCTGAGGGTTACTTTTGAAAGACGTATCTCTCAGGAGAGGTGGAACATACATCCTGGCTATGTGAATTCTCTTGAGAGAGTGAGAGTCTCCAGGAACTCTCAGTCTGTCGAGAGAGTTCACACAGGCAGGATGTATGTTCCGCCTCTCCTGACGGTTATTTTTGAAAGACGTATCTCTCAGGAAAGGTGGAACATACATCCTGGCTATGTGAACTCTCTTGAGAGACTGAGAGTCTCCAGGAACTCTCAGTCTCTTGAGAGAGTTCACATAGGCAGAACGTATGTTTCACCTCTCCTGAGAGTTACTTTTGAAAGACGTATCTCTCAGGAGAGGTGGCACATACATTCTGTCTATGTGAACTCTCTCGAGAGACTAAGAGATTCCAGGCCTGTGATTGGCTTATCAACAGCCAAACAAGAGCAGTTGTAAGGGACTGGCCTAGACATGGGATGCATGGTTGATGTGAATCTACTATAGGTTGTCAACAAACGGCCTGGGTTTGGTCGACGTTCGCCACACGTATCCGTCCGTTGCGATCATAATTCGGTTAAAAATACAATCAAAATGCAAATGTGCACCGCCTCATCATCGGGTGGTGTCTGTGATTCAATCTGTGACGTCCTGCATTTACCCAAAAAATATTAAAGTTTCCGCGAGAATTGAGCGACGGAACAATCGGATCACAACTTGTTAAAACGATGGATTCGAATTGGTTGAATACGCCTCCCCCGTATCACACATATGGGCTGTAATTGACTCGATGTGATGTAGGTTTTATTCTGCCGTGAGAATCGTGTTCGGGGGAGGGGGGGGGGGAATTTGATCGAATTTGATCATCATTTCAAAGTTGCTGTGCGAGAGAATTTAATTCAAAGAGACGTTTGTATTTATAGATGCTCTAACTTCGAAGTCGTTGGTAAGAAGAAAATTGGAGATAGTTTAGATGAATTACTTGACTAGTGAAGGACAAATTAAAAGTGGTTTCACTGAATAGGATAAGTTAAAGATATGAAATGCTGATAGT
Organism: Macrobrachium nipponense; assembly: GCF_015104395.2. Taxonomy (NCBI): domain Eukaryota; kingdom Metazoa; phylum Arthropoda; class Malacostraca; order Decapoda; family Palaemonidae; genus Macrobrachium; species Macrobrachium nipponense. The sequence continues at coordinate 1,864,113 of NC_061104.1, forward strand.
ATGAGAAATAATACAATGATCTTGGAAGCATTCTTTATCACTAGTTTCAGCAAAATATTTGATTATTAAATTAATAAAATACTTCTTCAGATACCGGGAGTTCGTTATGCCTTTTGATTTTTTATAGTAATTATATATTCTTTTCTAAGTTTTATATATCATAATCTTTTTACCCACCTTATAGCATATATTTCCGTATAAATTGATAAAATGTATCTGCTAAATGTTTATAGTGATGATATATTCTTTTATACGTTTTATATATAAAAAAAATCTTTATATCAGTCTTATCATAATGTTTTTTTCATTTATTTATCTATTAAAAAATACTTCACCATTAAATGAATAAATTCTACATTACTTTAATTTTTCATTTATGCATCATTCAAAAATACCTAAATACATCGCCATTTAATGAATAAATTCTACATTACTTCAAAAAGCAAAAAATATACTAACGAATCAATAACCCAGTTCATTAACCGTCTTCATTAAACGTCTAGCATATTAATCAGATATCACGCACATTAGAGAAATATACGAACCGAATATTTATAACTAAAAAAAAAACATTCCTGAATCTAGATTTTGAGGTTTAATGCAGTATTAATCCCCTTTGGACGGTTAATGAAAAGAATAAACAAAACAATAAAAGACCTCTTGTTTGCTGGCATTTGTTCGGAGTCAATACGAATTTCGCCATCAAAGATTTGGGTTTCAAATCCAAGTGAGTTTTCGTCACGGAAGTGGTTCCTTTAAATTTGGGGGTAACTTTTTTTCAATAGTTTTTGGTATTGTTGCTTTTTTGTAACTGTTGTAATTGTTGTTTGTTGATAAGGTTTTTTCTAGTAATAATACAATTTCTTTAGTCTTTGTGAAAAATAAGTGATGGAAAATATATTTCTTTAGACTTTATGAAAAAATAAAAATTAGCGATGGAAAATATATTATACTGAACCTCACCAAGAATGGAGGACGTTTATACTATTTGGGAAAACGGAATTGCGTAGAAAATTCTCAAGCCGTGAAGTGGATGGGATTAAGTGATAACTTAATGGCGTATCCGAGCTTTGTCAAAGTAAATCTTAATTTCATCATATCCTGTTGATAAGACCTTGAACAAATATTTTTTTTCTAACGCACACGTAATTTTTACTTCTCTCTCTCTCTCTCTCTCTCTCTCTCTCTCTCTCTCTCTCTCTCTCTCTCTCTCTCTATATATATATATATATATATGCAGAAGCCAGGTACTATGTCGTACCTCTAAGTAAATGGGGATACAATCCACAATGAAGTAAAGTCCTCTTGTAGATTAAAATATATATTCTTGTACAAGATTAAAGCTTTCGACCATATAATATATATATATATATATATATATATATATATATATAATGTGTGTGTGTGTGCGTGTACACACACACACATATATATATATATATATATATATATATATATATATATATATATATATGTATATGTATATATATGGATGAACAAATATAAAAATTAAAGTAACGAAGAATTCATTCATTAAATGGTGATGTATTTTTAATAAATACATGAAATACATACACACACACACACACACACATATATATATATATATATTTGTGTGTGTATGTGGGTGGGCGTGTGCGTGCGCACACAAACAAAACAAATAATATTCTAATAATCCCTAAAAACAAAAGCGTTCAACAATTTCAACCCAAACAACGCCTCATTCGTCCGGTGCTAAACCAAAGACCTATTTCATATCGTAACGTAATCCACCCCTCCCTCCCTCCCTCCATCCCTCCTCCTCCCTCCCTCCCTCCCTCCCTCCCTCCCTCCCTCCCTCCTCCCTCCCTCCCTCCCTCCCTCCCTCCTCCATCCCTTCCTCCGGCCCTCCCTGCCAATTTACTCACGATTTCCGAAACCAGAAAAGGGGGGCGTAACCTGACGCCCGGCAATGGCCGTATAAAACATATTCGCCAACCGGGCAACAACGGCGTGTCCGTTTAGGCGCTTGCAACTTTAACACCGGCATATTCACATGCAACATGCAACAAACAACATGCAACATTCCCCCGTGGCTGATGTTGTTTCACCTTTCATCGATTTTTGCGCCGGAACGAACGTGCACAATGGGCTTGTGAATTATGGCCAATACTTTTTTTTTTTTTTGTTATTGTTGTTGTGACGGAAGTTTCATTGGCCATAGACCCAATCAATCAATTGTTTCTTTTGTAATTTGTAATATGGCCAATATTTTTTTTATCTATATTACTCTCTTTTCCATTGTTGTTGTGACGGCAGTTTGAGTGGCTATAAACCAATCAATCAATTGTTTCTTTGTATGGATGGACAGAGATGTGTGTTTTATTGTTGTCTTTAAATAGTCAAGCGTTAGGAGTTTGTAAATTAGCTTATTGTATTTCTGTGGAATACAAATGCTTTCTAAATTATTTTGACGTATTATAATCATTCAGTTTTATCTGTATATACTTTTTTACCCATTTAACATTTTCTCAGATGAGACTATTCATGCAATTGACCATTTAACATATTCTGAAATAGGATCCAGCTAATGCAATCCGGCAATCAACGTTTTCCACGTTTTCCCTCATTTCTCAGACTCATCCAATTACACTTTACCGTTTTTCTCCTGAACACCCCGCCCCTCCCCCGCCCCCATAAAAAAAACGCACACATGCACACACACAAGAATCAAGAACCAGAAAATCAAGAAGGAAAAAAACTCAGAAATCTTCCAGAGTGACGTCTCTTTATCCAGCCCCGGGAGGTTGGGGGGGGGGGGGGGGGGGGGGGCGGGGTTTGGGGGCTTAATTCATCCAGGTTTTTATCCTGAACGAATGCAAAAGAGCTGGAATAATTGCAGAGGACGACCTGGGCCGTATGCGCCGAATAGGAATGTCCTGATCAGGCGTCCTTTCAGGGGCGATAATGAAAAACATATCCTTGGTTTCTCGTACGGCTGAGGAAGACGAAGTAGCTCATTTGGGTGTTTTCTTTTTTTCTACAAATTCTTCTTCACGTTGGTCCGGTCTTGGCTGGTTGAGAATCCCTTTGGCTGTTAGAATTCCCTCTTAGTTTGTGCGTTTGTTTGTTCTGTATTTTATTTATTTATTTATTCATTAATTTTTTCCGTTTTTTTCTCTAAAAATTATTCTTCCTGTTGGTCCGGTCTTGGCTGGTTAGAGAATTCCCTCTTAGTTTGTGCGTTTTTTAGTTTTGTATTTAATTTATTTATTTATTTATCTATTTATTTATTTATTGTATTTCTCTTTTTTTTCCTCTTGGGTCAATTTTCATTAGCGATTAAGTTCCTTCTTACTTGGGGTTTTATCTAATTGTCCATTATTTTATTTATATATCTCTCCTCTTTTTGGTTTTGCTCTGATATTTCCCAGTTCAAAAATTATTCGTTTCTTTTATCAAATTTTCCATGATTTGCGAATTCGTTTTTAGAATATCGAGTTTGATTTGTACTTTTATTTATTCGTTCTGGAATCTCTTTATTTATATACTTTTTCCTTATTTCGCAACTTGTACTTTCTTGCGTTTTTGTTCATATTTTTTCTTTGTTAATTGCGGATATATATATACATATATATATATATATATATATATATATATAATATATATATATATATGTGTGTGTGTGTGTGTGTGTGTGTGTATGTATGTATATATATAATATACTTAAATACGTTCGTAGTATATTCTATATTTTCAAGTCCACATACCTTGTGAACTTGAAAATGTAGAATATACTACGAAAGTGCTTGTTCCAAGTCCATGTTTCACTTACCT